>NW_022631118.1:42755-72695 GCF_010015895.1 Lontra canadensis | reverse complement strand
AGAATCATTTGTTGACAAAGATAAGCTTTCCTGCTAAGAAGAGCCCTTACATCTGCACACATTCTTCTATTTCAGCTTCCTTTGTAAATTTCCTGCAAGGAGAAACCGAAGAGAGGTGTATGCATTCCTTATTGTCAGAGGACTCAGACATTTCTAATTCAGGGGCAGTAGAAGAATGAGATGGTTCAGTTGTCTAAATGACACCCCCCTCCTCCCTCCACTGTGCTTGGCCGAGGGTTTCAGCATTCCTCACCACCTGCCATCCCACTTCCCGATAGCCTCAGCTGCTCCAACTTAGAACAAGATCTGCTGCTTCTTCTGGCCTCTGTTCTTATTAACCTTGAAAGGACAGGGCGTATTGTTTTTATTTTTGTAGAGGGAAAGAGCTTTAGGCTTTAAAGAACTGGGGAAAAAAAAAAAAAACGGAGGGATCTAGGGGGTGAGATGGATCAGCTGTTGACCAGAGTGTGTTCAGTGACTTCACGCCGATAGAATTACTTTCCTCCGACCGTTTATCATCTTACCCTTTAAAGTCAACTTCCCGTGATCAAACTGGCACCTGGAAAGACAGAGCTGAGGGGTTCTTGTCCCTCAACATGGGAGCTACAGGGAATGGGTTTGAGGGTGGCCCAGTGGGATGGAACTGAAACAGGGAGCCTCGAGCCTGCTCTGACTTCACTGCTGTGCACCCTAGGACTACTGGAGTAACCTCTCTGAGCCCTACACTCCTCATGTCAAGAGGACTTAGAAGTCCTGCCTTATGTATCTCCAGGTGGGAGGGTGGGGTGTAGCAGCAGGGGTGGGGAGATGCTTTATGAGTTAGTCCAGGGTTTCTAGGAGCCAATTCTTTTTTTTTTTTTTTTAAAGATTTTTATTTGTTTATTTGACAGAAAGAGAAATCACAAGTAGGCAGAGAGGCAAGTGGGGGGCGGGGGGGAGCAGTCTCCGTGCTGAGCAGAGAGCCTGATGCAGGGCTCGATCCCAGGACTCTGAGATCATGACCCGAGCTGAAGGCAGAGGCTTAACTCACTGAGCCACCCAGGCACCCTTAGGAGCCAATTCTTATCTTATGCTTTCCTCCTTGGAGTCTCAGGGCTATGGGTATCTCTGTCATAGCTTGGAAGATCAAGTTGAGGGCTTTTTTAAATTTAAATTTAAATTAAAATTAAAAAAGTGAAATATTAACATGCAGTGTTCTCTTAGTTTCAGGTGTAGAAGATGAGGTTTTAGCAGCAGGTAAATAGTGAGGGTTCTTCTGCTGGGGCTGCGTCATGGGAAGTACTTGGGAAGAACATGGTCTTTGGAGAATCATGAGCCTTGGTTTGAAGCCACCTCCATCACTTACAGGCCTTGTGATCTTGGGTGAGCCACAGCCTTTCTGAACCCCATTCCCCCATTAGGAGAATGGGGTGACAAGTGTCACTTTGGGCCATCTGAGAAGTAGACACCCAGAGGGCATTCGATGTGTCAGAGGTCCCTTGGAAACACATGGACAGGAAAAGAGGAGCGGGAGCAGGTGTGGGCAGGGACTGCCTACAGGACCACACTGCAGGGGGGACACTTGTGAGAGGAGAGCAGGAAACAAGGAGCCCCAGACTTTGGTGTAGCTCCAAGAAAGTCTTGCTCAGGTTTGTGGGGAGTCCCAGAGCAAAGACTGCTTGTTAGGGGAAACTGCATAAAGAAACACTCAGCATCTCAAGTGCCTTAAGACAGCCCGCATTTTATTATAGTTCATGGTTTTGTGGGTCAGGAATTTGGGTAGGACTCAGCTGGGTGATTCTTCTGCTCCTTGTATAATCCATTAGGGTCTGTCTTCTTCAGTGTGAGTTGCTGCAACAAAACACCTTAGGCTGCCTGGCTTAAAAGCAAACATTTATTTCTCACGGTGCTGGAAGCTGGGAATCCCAAGTTCAAAGCACTGGTAGACCTGGGGCTGGTGTGAGCCTGCTTCTGGCTTGCAGCCAGCCGCCTTCTCACTGTATACTCACAGGGCAGAGAAAGAAAGAGCCCTAGTCTCTTTCTTTTCCTGCCAGGGCACTAATCCCACCATGGGGCTTTGTCCTCCTGACCTCATCAAAACCTAATTGCCCCCCAAAGTCTTCAGCTTGTAATCTCATTCCCTGAGGAGGTCAGGACTTCAACATATGAATGTGGGGGGTCATGGACATGCAGTCCATGACAGGGTCACTCCGGGGTACTCAGCAGGCAGCTAGCCTGGCTTAGTGGGGCATCGATGGCTTTGCTTGTGTGCCCCGTGTCTCGGTAGGATGGTGGAGTGGCTGGAAGGCTGGGCTCTGCTGGGCTTCTCTCCATGTGGTCTCCCCACTAAGGCAGCCTGATGTCTTACACGGCAGCTCAGGGCTCAAACAGGCGTGCTCCCAGAGGCAAGAAGTAGAAGCTGTGGCCTCCTCATTGCTTCCTTCCACCGTGTTCCCTTGCTTGGAACGTTTTCAAGTGCCCAGGGCCAAGGTGAGGAGATCCAGATACATCCAAGAAGAGAGAGCATTGCTAATTCAGCATCTGTCCCCCAGGGTCATGGCATACTATCCCATTTCTAAAGCATCTGTCTCGGTGGCCAGCCCAGAGTAGGGACCCATCAAGCAGGAGCTGACTTCTGAAGGTTTTTCTCATCAGGATTATTTGTGCCACTTCTGTCATACCCCACCCCATCCCTGCCTGCCCTGCAGATGTGTTCTGTGTCCCATGGGTGCCCGAGGGAGACTGGCTTGGTGGAACTGTGAGGCCTTCCAGTAACGCACCCAGCCTTACTCAGCAGCTTCTGGTGATGTCACCACTGCTGCCCCCCGACCTCCCTCCCGGAGGCTCAGGACTTCCTTCCTTCCACAGGTGTGGTGGAACTCAGCTTTGAGGCCGAGAGTCCGCTGGCACCCCCCGCTGAGCTCCTGGAGAGATTGCCCAGCTATGACTGGCTTCTTGAAGGAGATGGTAAGTTTGTGAGGTCTTGGTTCCTGCAGCCCCTTCCTGGGGCTCATGCTGGCTGGGGAGACATCTCTGGACCAGGTCAGTCCTGGGATAGCTCACATCTCCCGTGGCGGTCCTGGGAAGCCTCTTGTTCCCATCGGGAGGGAATGGGAGGACGGGGGCACCAGCCCTGTGTCCACAAACATTCTATGACCATTTCCATGTGCTTTTAAGACTGGAATAATGTTGCTTTGAGAACTATTCTTCTTGCATTAGATGCATCAGAGTGTGGGCTTCTTTTCCTTTGTCTCATTCAGCCTCACATTCAGCCACTTTCCGTCTTTCCTACTTTCACCCCACAAACACCTGTGCCTTTGAGCTAGGCTGTTGAGTCCCTGACCCCTTCCCTCTCCCCCAGGACGGCAGATATTCTTCCCACCTCTGGAGGCTCCCGGGAGGCCCTTGGAACAAAGGTGCTGATCCTCATTCATGGAACACTGGTGAGTGGGGGTACCATCGCATAGAATGTTACCCTTGGCCCCCGAGAGCCCTCCTTGGGGATATTTGGGTCCACAGATCTCAACCCTACTGGTGCCTTGGGATCTCAGACCTGCTGGATCTGATTCTCCAGGGATGGAGGCTGGGAATGTGCATTTTACCAAGCTCCCCAGGCTGTTTGGCTATCAAGCTGGGGCTGAGAACCAGAGTGTGGACCAGGGGTTGTAAACTGTAGCTCCTGGGTCTCATCCAACCCACTGCCTATTTTTGTAAATCAAGTTTTATCAGAACAGAGCCATACTCATTTGTTTGCTTACTCTCTGGGGCAGTTTTTGTGCTACACCAGCAGAAGGGAGTGACTGAGGCAGAGACTGTATGGCCCAGGAAACTGGAAATATTTACGCTCTAGTCCCTTACAGAAGAAGGAGACAGAGCTCCAGCTTTCCAGCCCACTTTGTGCAGAGAGAAAGTGGAGCCCCCCTTTCTGGGTCCCACTTCTTGGCTGGGTGACTGTGTCCTGCCACCAGGGAGTCTTCCGGATGCTCCTGGCCCCATGGCTGCCTGGAGCACCTCCCCTTCTCCTACCTGGTTGCCCACTTCCTGTGCCCAGGGCAGACCCCACTTCCTCCGTGGAGCCCCCTTGGCCATTCTGGGCCTGACACCTCCTGCATGCACACGGGTCCCTCTGGTCCACCAGGCCAGGGGTGCTGGTGACATTCCTTTGCATGAGAGGGTCTTACTGTTTGGAGTCGGGCTAGTGTGGAGAAGTAAATGAAGATGGGAGGGAGGAAGAAGGAGGAGAGGACTCCTGCTTTTTGGAAGTGTTGGCAGGAGAGGACTTCGCTAGGAGGGGACATGGCAGCTGGGCCTCAGGGAAGGGTGTTCTAGGAGGAGGGGTGGCATCCAGAGAGGTCCAGGAAGGGGCCACTGGTTGTGTACCTTCACACCCACTGCCACTACAGCCCAGCAGGCTTACAGTGGTCACTGTGGGACCACCGTCAGGTAGCTCCTGGCTGGAGTCTTCCTGTGAACACTGCTCACAGCTCCTCTGGATGAGGTCAAGGTCTCCAAGGACGCATGTGTTCTAGCCTAAATTTGCCTCCTTCTAGTTGTGGGACATCTTTTGCATACCTTGGTTTTCCTCATCTGTAAAATGGCAATTTTAGATGTAAATGTAAATGTAAAAGGTAAAATGTATATTCCATCTTTAAATTTGTGGTGTGTGTGTTTGGATGGACTCGTGACAGGATTGAGGCTTTAGAAAGTTGGAAGCTGTTGGAAATGACTGAGTGGAAAACATGAAGAGTCACAAACAGAGCCCCAGTCTGGGACATCAATACCTCTGACCATGACAGTCTGTGTTCAGGAAAACTCCTTCATTCAGACACCCATTGGTGGCAGTGTCTTCCCAGTTGAGGAAAGAAGATAGAACGAGGACGGACACTGGCAGGTTGGATACTCTGAAGTGCAGTCTACAGCTCTTAGGCATCCAAAACATATATTGGAAGGTCAGGACCTGTGTTCATCCACACTGTCTACCTCAGTTGAAAACACTTCAAATACCACGAGGAAAGTATGCTTTAGGATGGACTGGAGACAGGGTTGAGGTTGTGGAAAGTTGGAAGCTCTTGGACCTCTGGGTGGAAAACATGAAGAGTCGTGTACAAGGCAATTACTGGTGACCATAGGAAGGTCTCTGTTCAGGGAAATTCCTTCAGGCGGACACCCATTCATGGCAGTGTCTGCTCAGTTGAGGAAAGAAGACAGAACAAGGACGGACTCTGGGCAGGTTGCATACTGTGAGTTAGGTGCAGGTTACGGCTCTTCGGGGTCCAAAACGTATAGTGGCAGGGCACGACCTGTGATCAGGCACACTGTCAACCTTAGCTGAAAGCGCTTCAAACTTTGTGAGGGAAGTGTGCATTAGGCTGGACTCGTGATAGGGTTGAGGCTGTGGAAAGTTGGAAGCTATTGGAACTGACTGTATTGAAAACATGTATCATCACGATCAGGGCCCTGGTCTCGGACATCCAAACTGGTTACCACAGGAAGGTCTGCATTAAGGGAAATGCCTTCAGGAAGAAACACATTCTTGGCAGTGTCTTCCCAGTTGAGGAAAGAAGGTAGAACAACGACGGACTCTGTGCAGGTTAGATACTGTGAGTGAATTGCAGGCTATTGCTCTTTGGGGTCCAAAATGTTTAGTGGCAGAGCACGACCTGTGCTCATCCACACTGTCTAACTCAGTTGAAAACACTTCAAACATTGTGAGAGAAGTGTGTTTTGGATGGACTCGTGACAGGGTTGAGGCTGTGGAAAGTTGAAAGCTGTTGGAACTGAGTGGAAAACATGAAGAGTTTCGTACAGAGCCCCAGTTTGGGACTTCCATACCGCTGACCATGAAATGGTCTGTGTTCAGGAAAACTCCCTCATTCAGACACCTATTGCTGGCAGTGCCTTCCTAGTTGAGGAAAGAAGATAGAACAAGGACGGATGCTGGGCAGGTTGGATCCTCTGAGTGAAGTGCAGTTTACGGCTCTTAGGTGTCCAAAACATATATTGGAAGGGCACTACCTGTGTTCATCCACACTGTCTACCTCTGTTGAAAAGGCTTCAAACGTCATGAGGGAAGTGTGCTTTAGGAGGGAGGGTGACAGAGTTGAAGCTGTGGAAAGATGGAAGCTGTTGGACCTGTCTGTGTGGAAAAGATGAAGAGTCACAAACAAGGCCCTTACTGGTTATCACAGGAAGATCTCTGTTCAGGGAAATTCCTTCAGGAGGACACCCATTCATGGCAGTGTCTGCTCAGTTGAGGAAAGAAGACAGAAAAAAGGCGGACTCTGGGCAGGTTGCATACTGTGAGTTAGGTGCAGGCTACGGCTCTTCGGGGTCCAAAACTTATAGTGGCAGGGCACGACCTGTAGTCTAGCACACTGTCATCTTCAGCTGAAAGCATTCAAATTTCGTGAGGGAAGTGTGCTTTAGGCTGGACTCGCAACAGGGTTGAGGCTGTGGAAAATTGGAAGCTGTTGTAATGACTGTATTGAAAACATGTATCATCACAACAGGGCCCTGGTCTCGGACATCCAAACCAGTTACCACAAGCAGGTCTGCGTTAAGGGAATCTCCTACAGACAGAAACACATTCTCGGCAATGTCTTCCCAGTTGAGGAAAGAAGGTGGAACAACAACGGACTCTGTGCAGGTTAGATACTGTGAGTGAAGTGCAGGCTACTGCTCTTTGGGTTCCAAAACGTATAGTGGCAGAGCACGACCTGTGCTCATCCACACTGTCTAACTAAGTTGAAAACACTTCAAACATCGTGAGAGAAGTGTGTTTTGGATGGACTCGTGACAGGGTTGAGGCTGTAGAAAGTTGGAAGCTGTTGGAACTGACTGAGTGGAAAATATGAAGAGTCACGTAAAGAGCCCCAGTCTGGGACTTCCATACCACTGACCATAAAACGGTCTGTGTTCAAGAAAACTCCTTCATTCAGAAACCTATTCGTGGCTGTGTCTTTCCAGTTGAGGAAAGAAGATAGAACAAGGACGGACGCTTGTCTGGTTGGATACTCTGAGTGAAGTGCAGTCTATGGCTCTTAGGCGTCCAAAACATATATTGGAAGGGCACGACCTGTGCTTATCCACACTGTCTACCTCAGTTGAAAACACTTCAAACACCATGAGGAAAGTGTGCTTTAGGATGGACTTGCCACAGGCTTGAGGCTATGGAAAGTTGGAAGCTCTTGGACCTCTGGGTGGAAAACATGAATAGTCACGTACCAGGCCCTTACAGGTGACCACAGGAAGGACTCTGTTCAGGACAATTCCTTCAGGCAGACACCCATTCATGGAAATGTCTGCTCAGTTGAGGAAAGAAGATAGAACAAAGATGGACCCTGGGCAGGTTGCATACTGTGAGTTAGGTGCAGGCTACAGCTCTTAGGGGTCCAAAAACTATAGTGGTAGGGCATGACCTATGGTTAAGCACACTGCCAACCTCAGCCGAAAGCGCTTCAAACTTTGGGGGAAGTTTGCTTTAGGCTGGATTCGTGACAGCGTTGAGTGTGTGAAAAGTTGGAAGCTGTTGGAACTGACTGTGTTTAAAGCATGTATCATCACGAACAAAGCCCTGGTCTCTGATATCCAAACCAGTTACCATAGTCAGGCCTGCATTAAGGGAAACTCCTTCAGGTGGAAACACATTCTTGGCAGTGTCTTCCTAGTTGAATAAAGAGGTAGAACAACGACGGACTCTGTGCAGGTTAGATACTGGGAGTGCAGTGCAGGCTACTGCTCTTTGGGGTCCAAAACGTATAGAGGCAGAGCACGACCTGTGCTCATCCACACTGTCTAACTCAGTTGAAATCCCTTCAAATATCATGAGAGAAGTGTGTTTTCGATGGTTTCGTGACAGGGATGAGGCTGTGGAAAGTTGGAAGCTGTTGGAACTGACTGAGTTGAAAACATGAAGAGTTTCGTACAGAGCCCCAGTTTGGGACTTCCATACCGCTGCCCATGAAATGGTCTGTGTTCAGGAAAACTCCATCATTCACGCCCTTTGGTGACAGTGTCTTCCCAGTTGACGAAAGAAGATAGAACAAGGACGGACGCTGGGCAGGTTGGATACTCTTAGTGAAGTACAGTCTATGACTCTATGGCATCCAAAAGGAATATTGACAGGGCACAACCTGCAGTCAATGACACTGTCAACCTCAGCCAAAAGTGCTTCAAATATTGAGGGAAGTGTGCTTTAGGCTGCATTCTTGACAGGGTTGAGGCTTTGGAAAGTTGGGTATGTTGGAACTGACTGTGTTGAAAACATGTATCATCTTGAACAGGTCCCTGGTCTCGGACGTCTAAACCTGTTACCACAGGTAGTTCTGCGTTTAGGGAAACTGTTCAGGAGGAAACACATTCTTGACAGTGTCTTCCCAGATGAGGAATGAAGATAGAAGAAGGATGGACGCTGGACAGGTTTGATAATCTGAGTGAAGTGCAGTCTACGTCTGTTTGGCATTCAAAACG
The DNA here is from genome assembly GCF_010015895.1 of Lontra canadensis. NCBI lineage: Eukaryota > Metazoa > Chordata > Mammalia > Carnivora > Mustelidae > Lontra > Lontra canadensis. Next base: position 64,247 of record NW_022631118.1, on the reverse strand, counting down.
AATATTGTCAGGGCACAACCTGTGGTCCAGCACACTCTCAACCACAGCTGAAAGCACTTCAGTCTTTGAGGGAAGTGTGCTTTAGGCTGGACTCGTGACAAGGTTGAGGCAGTGGAAAGTTGGATGCTCTTGGACCTCTCGGTGGAAAACATGAAGAGACGCATAAAGGCCCTTACTGGTGACCATAGGAAGGGCTCTGTTCTGGGAAATTCCTTCAGGCTGAAACATATTCTTGACAGTGTCTTCCCAGTTGAGGAGAAAAGGTAGAACAACGATGGACTCTGTGCAGGTTAGATATTGTGAGTGAAGTGCAGGCTACTGCTCTTTGGGGTCCAATTCGTAGAGTGGCAGAGCATGACCTGTGTTCATCCACACTTTCTAACTCAGTTGAAAACACTTCAAATACCATGACAGAAGTGTGTTTTGGATGGACTTGTGATGGGGTTGAGGCTATGGAAATTTGGAAGCTGTTGGATCTGACTAGTGGAAAACATGAAGAGTCATGTACAGAGTCCCAGTCTAGGACTTCCAAACCGGTGACCATGAAAAGATCTGTGTTTAGGAAAACTCCCTCATTCAGACACCCATTGGTGACAGTGTCTTCCCAGTTGAGGAAAGAAGATAGAACAAGGACCGACCCTGGGCAGGTTGGATACTTTGAGTGAAGTGCTGGCTATGCCTATTAGGCATCCAAAACATATATTGGCAGGTTACGACCTGTGGTCATCCAAACTTTCTACCTCTGTTGAAATGGCTTCAAAGGTAATGAGGGAAGTGTGCTTTAGGAGGGAGGGCGACAGGGTTGAAGCTGTGGAACGCTGGAAGCTGTTGGACCTGTCTGTGTGGAAAGCATGAAGAGTCATGAACAAGGCCCTTACCGGTTACCATAGGAAGGTCTCTGTTCAGGGCAATTCCTTCAGGTGGAAACCCATTCATGGCAGTGTCTGCTCAGTTGAGGAAAGAAGACAGAACAAGGACAGACTCTGGGCAGGTTGGATACTCTGAGTGAAGTGCAGTCTATGGCTCCTAGGCGTCCAAAACATATAATGGAAGGACACGACCTGTGCTCATCCAGACTGTCTACCTCAGCTGAAAACATTTCAACCATCGTGAAGAAAGTGTGCTTTTGGATGGTCTTGCGACAGGGTTGAGGCTGTGGAAAGGTGGAAGCTCTTGGAATTCTGGGTGGAAAACATGAAGAGTCGCCTACAAGGCCCTTACTGGTCACCATAGGAATGTCTCTATTCAGGGCAATTCCTTCAGGCAGACAACCATTCATGGCAGTGTGTGCTCAGTTGAGGAAAGAAGATAGAACAAAGATGGACTCTGGGCTGGTTGCATACTCTGAGGAAGGTGCAGGCTTCGGCTCCAAGGGTTCCAAAACGTATAGTGGCAGGGCACGACCTGTGGTTAACCACACTCTCAACCACAGCCGAAAACATTCAAACTTCACAAGGGAAGTGTGCTTTAGGCTGGACATGCAAGAGGGTTGAGGCTGTGCAAAGTTGGAAGCTGTTGGAACGGACTGTGTTGCAAACATGTATCATCGCGAACTCGGCCCTGGTCTCTGACGTCCAAACCGGTTACCACAGGAAGATCGGCGTTATTTAAAACTCCTTCAGGCGGAAACACATTCTTGTCAGTGTCTTCCCAGTTGAGGATAAAAGGAAGAACAACGATGTACTCTGTGCAGGTTAGATACTGTGAGTGAAGTGCGGGCTACTGCTCTTGGGGTCCAAAACGTATAGTGGCAGAGCACGACCTGTCTTCATCCACACTGTCTAACTCAGTTGAAAACACTTCAAACATCGTGAGAGAAGTGTGTTTTGGATGGACTCGTGACAGTGTTGAGGCTGTATAAAGTTGGAAGCTGTTGGAACTGTGTTGGAAACATGTATCATCACGAAGAGGTCCCTGGTCTCGGACGTCTAAACCAGTTACCCAGGGTAGGTCTGCGTTAAGGGAAACTCCTTCAGACAGAAATTTATTCTTGGCAGTGTCTTCCCAGTTGACGAAAGAATGTAGAACAACGATGGTCTCTGTGCAGTTTAGATACTGTGAGTGAAATGCAGGCTACTGCTCTTTGGGGTCCAAAATGTATAGTGGCAGTGCACGACCTGTGCTCATCTACAGTGTCTAACGCAGTTGAAAACACTTCAAACATCTTGAGAGAAGTGTGTTTTGGATGGACTCCTGACAGCGTTGAGGCTGTGGAAAGCTGGGGGCTGTTGGAACAGACTGTGTTGAAAACATGTGTCATCGCATTAGGGTCCTGGTCTCGGACATCTAAACCAGTTGCCACAGGTAGGTCTGCGTTAAGGCAAACTCCTTCACGCAGAAAACATTCTTGGCAGTGTCTTCCCTGTTGAGGAAAGAAGGTAGAACAACGACGGACTCTGTGCAGTTTAGATATTGTTAGTGAAGTGCAGACTCCTGCTCTTTGGGGTCCAAAACGTATAGTGGCAGAGCACGACCTGTGCTCATCCACACTGTCTAACACAGTTGAAAACACTTCAAATATCATGAGAGAAGTCTGTTTTGGATGGACTTGTGACAGGGTTGAGGCTGTGGAAAGTTGGGAGCTGTTGGAACTGACTGTGTTGGAAACGTGTATCATCGCGAACAAGGCCCTGGTCTCGACGTCTAAACGGGGTACCAAGGGTATGTCTGCGTTAAGAGAAACTCCTTTAGGCAGAAATACATTCTTGTCACTGTCTTCCCAGTTGAGGAAAGAAGGTAGAACAACGAAGGACTCTGCAGGTTAGATACTGTGAGTGAAGTGCAGGCTACTTCTCTTTGGGGTTCAAAACGTATAGTGACAGAGCAGACCTGTGCTCATCCACACTGTCTAGCTCAGTTTAAAACACTTCAGACATCATGAGAGAAGTGTGTTTTGGATGGACTCATGACTGGGTTGAGGTTGTGGAAAGTTGGGAGCTGTTGGAACAGACTGTGTTGGAAACATGTATCATCGTGAACAGGGCCCTGGTCTTGGATGTCTAAACCAGTTACAACAGGTAGATTGTGTTAAGGGAAACTCCTTCAGGGGGAAACACATTTATGGCAGTGTCTTCCCAGTTGAGGAAAGAGGTAGAATAACGACGGACTCTGCAGTTTAGATACTGTGAGTGAAGTGCAGGCTACTGCTCTTTGGGGTCCAAAACGTATAGTGGCAGAGCAGAACTTTGTTCATCCACAATGTCTAACGCAGTTGAAAACCCTTCAAACATCGTGAGTGAAGTGTGTTTTCGATGGACTCGTTTCAGGGATGAGGCTGTGGAAATTTAGAAGATGTTGGAACTGACCGAGTGGAAAACATGAAGAGTCATGTACAGAACCCAAGTTTGGGAATTCCATACCGCTGATCATGAGACGGTCTGTGTTTAGGAAAACTCCTTCATTCAGACACCCATTGGTGACAATGTTTTCCCAGTTGAGGACAGAAGATAGAACAAGGACGTATGCTGGGCAGGTTGGATACTCTTAGTGAAGTACAGTCTACGACTCTTAGGCGGCCAAAACGAATCTTCCAGGGCACGACCTGTTGTCAAGCTCACTCTCAACCACAGCCTAAAGCACCTCAAACTTTGACGGCAGTGTGCTTTAGGATGGACTCACGACGGGGTTAAGGCTGTGGAAAGTTGGATGCTCTTGGAACTCTGTGGAAAACTTGAAGAGAAGCATAAAGGCCCTTACTGGTTACCATAGGAAGGGTTGTGTTCAGGGAAATACCTTCAGGTGGAAACACATTATTGGCAGTGTCTTCCCAGTGAGGAGAAAAGGTAGAACAATGATGGACTCTGTGCAGGCTAGATACTGTGAGTGAAGTGCAGGCTACTGCTCTTTGGGGTCCAAACCATATAGTGGCAGAGCATGACCTGTGCTCGTCCACACTTTCTAACCCAGTTGAAAACACTTCAGACATCGTGAGAGAATTGTGTTTCAGATGGACTCCTGAAAGGTTTGAGGCTGTGGAATGCTGGAAGCTGTTGGAACTGACTGTGCTGGAAACACATATCATCACAAACAAGGCCCCAGTCTCAGACATCTAAACCTGTTACCAAGGGTAGGTCTCCATTAAGGGAAGCTCCTTCAGACGGAAACACATTCTTGGCAGTGTCTTCCCAGTTGAGGAAAGAAGGTAGAACAATGACGGAGTCTGTGCAGGTTAGATAGTGGGAGTGAATTGCAGGCTGGTGCCGTTTGGGGTCCAAAACATATACTGGCAGAGCAAGACCTGTGCTCATCCACACTGTCTAACGAAGTTGAATACACTTCAAACATCACATAAAAAGTGTGTTTTAGATGGACTCGTGACAGGGTTCAGACTGTGGACAGTTGGGAGCTGTTGAAAATGACTGTGTTGAAAACATGTATCATCGTGAACAGGGCCGTGGTCTTGGACATCTAAAAAACTTACCACAGGTAGCTTGCATTAAGGGAAACTCCTTCAGGGGGAAACACATTCTTGGCAGTGTTTTCCCAGTTGAGGAAAGAATGTAGAACAACGACGGACTCTCTGCAGTTTAGATACTGTTTGTGAAGTACAGGCTACTGCTCTTTGGGGTTCAAAACGTATAGTGGCAGAGCACGACCTGTGCTCATCCACACTGTCTAACTCAATTGAAAACACTTCAAACATCGTGAGAGAAGTGTGTTTTGGATGGACTCGTGACAGGGTTGAGGCTGTGCAATGTTGGGAGCTGTTAGAAATGACTGTGTTGGAAACATGTAATATAGCGAAAAGAGCCCTGGTCTTGGATGTGTAAACCGTTTACCACAGGTAGCTTGCATTAAGGGAAACTCCTTCAGGGATAAACACATACTTGGCAGTGTCTTCCCAGTTGTGGAACAAAGGTAGAACAACGATGGACTCTGTGCAGTTTATGGTCCAGAACACTGTCAACCTCAGCTGAAAGCGCTTCAAACTTTGAGGGAACTGTGCTTTAGGCTGGAATCATGACAGGGTTGAGGCTTTGGAAAGTTGGGAGCTTTGGAACTAGAAAACATGAATCATCGCAAACAGGGCCCTGGTCTCAGACGTCTAAACTGGTTACCACAGGTAGGTCTGCGTTAAGGGAAACTGTTCAGGAAGAAACAAATTCTTGGCAGTGTCTTCCCAGTTGAGGAAAGAAGATAGAAGAAGGAGGGATGCTGGGCAGGTTGGATAATCTAATTGAAGTGCAGCCTATGGCTCTGAAGCATCCAAAACGAATATGCACAGGGCACGACCTGTGGTCAAGCACACTCTCAACCACAGCAGAAAGCACTTCAAACTTTGAGGGAAGTGTGCTTTAGGCTGGACTCGTGACAGGGTTGAGGCTGTGGAAAGTTGGATGCTCTTGGACCTATCGGTGGAAAACATGAGGAGACGCGTAAAGGCCATAACTGGTGACCATAGGAAGGGCTCTGTTCAGGGAAATTCCTTCAAGCCAAAACACATTATTGACAATGTCTTCCCACTTGAGGAGAAAAGGTAGAACAACGACGGACTCTGTGCAGGCTAGATACTGTGAGCGAAGTGCAGGCTACTGCTCTTTGGCCTCCAAAACGTATAGTGGAAGAACACGACCTGTGCTCATCCGCACCATCTAACTAAGTTTAAAAGACTAGAAACATCGTGAGGGAAGTGTTGTTTGAATGGACTCGTGACAGGGTTGAGGATGTGGAAAGTTGGAAGCTGTTGGAACTGACTGTGTTGAAATCATGTATCATCACGACCAGGGGCCTGGTCTCAGACGTCCAAACCGGTTACCACTGGAAGGTCTGCGTTTAGGGAAACTCCTTCAGGCAGAAACACATTCTTGGCACTGTCTTCCCAGTTGAGCAAAGAAGGTAGAACAACGGCGGACTCTGTGCAGGTTAGATACTGTGAGAGAAGTGCAGGCTACTGCGCTTTGGGGTCCAAAACATATAGTGGCAGAGCATGAACTGTGCTCATCCACACTTTCTAACTCAGTTGAAAACACGTCAAATATCGTGAGAGAAGTGTGTTTTGGGTGGACTTGTGACAGGGTTGAGGCTCTGCAAAGTTCTGAGCTGTTGGAACTGACTGTGTTGGAAACATGTATCATAATGAACAGGGCCCTGGTCTCCAACGTCTAAACCGGTTACCAAGGGTAGGTCTGCATTAAGGGAAACTCCTTCAGGCGGAAACACATTTTTGGCAGTGTCTTCCCAGTTGAGGAAAGAAGTTAGAACAACAACGGACTTTGTTCAGGTAAGATACTGTGAGTTAATTGCAGTCTGGTGCACTTTGGAGTCCAAAACGTATAGTGGCAGAGCACGACCTGTGTTCATCCACACTGTATAACATAGTTGAAAACACTTCAAACGTCACGTGAGAAGTGTGTTTTGGATGGATTCGTGACAGGGTTGAGGCTGTGGATAGTTGGGAGCTGTTGAAAATGACAGTGTTGAAATCATGTATCATCGCGAACAGGTCCCTGGTCTTGGACGTCTAAACCGGTTACCACAGGTAGCTTGCGTTAAGGGAAACTCCTTCAGGGGGAAACACATTCTTGGCAGTGTCTTCCCAGTTGGTGAAAGAAGGTAGAACAATGACGAACTCTGTGCCATTTAGAAACTGTGAGTGAAGTACAGGCTCCTGCACTTTGGGGTGCAAAACGTAAAGTGGCAGAGACCACCTATCCTCATCCACACTGTCTAACTCAGTTGAAAACACTTCAAACATCGTGAGAGAAGTGTGTTTTCAATGGACTCGTGACGGGGATGAGGCTGTGGAAAGTTGGAAGCTGTTGGAAATGACTGAGTGGAAAACATGAAGAGTCACGTACAGGGCCCCAGATTGGGACTTCCAGACCGCTGACCATGAAATGGGCTGTGTTCCTGAAAACTCCTTCATTCAGACACCCATTGGTGACAGTGTTTATCCAGTTGAGGAAAGAAGAGAGAACAAGGACGGATGCTTGGCAGGTTGGATAATGTCAGAGAAGTGCAGTCTATGGCTCTTAGGCATCCAAAACGAATATTGGCAGGCCAGGACCTGTGGTCAAGCACACTCTGAACCACAGCCGAAAGCACTTCAAACTTGGAGGGAAGTGTGCTTTAGACTGGACTCGTGACAAGGTTAAGGCAGTGGAAAGTTGGATGCTCTTGGACCTCTCGGTGGAAAACATGAAGAGACGCGTAAAGGCCCTTACTGGTGACCATAGGACGGGCTCTGTCCATGGAAATTCCTTCAGGCAGAAACACATTATTGGCAGTATCTTCCCAGTTGAGGAGAAAAGGTAGAACAACGACGGACTCTGTGCAGGTTAGATACTGTGAGTGAAGAGTAGGCTACTGCTCTATGGGGTCCAAAAAGTAGAATGGCTGAGCATGACCTGTGCTCTTCCAAACTGTCTAACTCAGTTGGAAACACTTCAAACATCACGTGAGAAGTGTGTTTTGGATGGACTCGTGACAGGGTTGAGGCTGTTGAAAATTGGGAGCTGTTGAAAATGACTGTGTTGAAAACATGTATCATCACAAAAAGGGACCTTGTCCTGGATGTCTAAACCGGTTATTACAGGTAGCTTGCGTTAAGGGAAACTCGTCATGTGGAAACACTTTCCTGGCAGTGTCTTCCCAGTTGAGGAAAGAAGGTAGAACAAAGATGGACTCTGTGCAGTTTAGATACTGTGAGTGAAGTACAGGCTACTTCTTTTTGGGGTACAAACCGTATAGTGGCAGAGCACGACCTGTGCTCATCCACATTGCCTAACGCTGTTGAAAACACTTCAAATATCATGAGAGAAGTGTGTTTTCGGTGAACTCGTGACAGGGATGAGGCTGTGGAAAGTTGGAAGCTGTTGGAACTGACTGAGTGGAAAATATGAAGAGTGATGTACAGGGCCCCAGATTGGGACTTCCATAGCGCTGACCATGAAACGGGCGGTGTTCAGAAATCTCCTTCATTCAGACACCTTGGTGATAGCGTCTTCCCAGTTGAGGAAAGATGGTAAAACAAGGACGGACGCTAGGCAGTTTGGATAATCTGAGTGAAGTGTAGTGTACAGCACCTAGGCATCCAAAACGAATATTGGCAGTGCATGATCTGTGGTCAAGCACACTCTCAACCACAGCCGAAAGCACTTTAAACTTTGAGGGAAGTGTGCCTTAGGCTGGAATCACGAAGGGTTGAGGCTGTGGAAAGTTGAATGCTCTTGGACCCTTCGGTGGAAAACATGAAGGGACGTGCAAAGGACCTTACTGGTGACAATAGGAAGGGCTCTGTTCTGGGAAATTCCTTCAGGCAGAAACACATTATTGGCAATGTCTTCCCAGTTGAGGAGAAAAGGTAGAACAACGACGGACTCTGTGCAGATTAGATACTGGAGTGAAGTACAGGCTACAGCTCTTTGGGGTCCGAAACGTATAGTGGCAGAGCACCACCTATGCTCATCCACACTTTCTAATTCAGTTGAAACCCTTCAAACATCGTGAGAGAAGTGTGTTTTCAATGGACTCATAACGGGGATGAGGCTGTGGAAAGTTGGAAGCTATAGGAATTGACTGAGTAGAAAACACGGAGAGTCACGTACAGAGCCCCAAATTGGGACTTCCAGACAGCTGACCATGAAACGGTCTGTGTTCCGGAAACCTCCCTCATTCAGACACCCATTGGTGACAGTGTCTTCCTAGTTGAGGAAAGAAGATAGAACAAGGATGGATGCTTGGCGGGATGGATAATGTGAAAGAAGTGCAGTCTATGGCTCTTAGGCATCCAAAAGGAATATTGGCGGCCAGGACCTGTGGTCAAGCACACTCTCAACCACAGCCGAAAGCACTTCAAACTTGGAGGGAAGTGTGCCTTAGGCAGGACTCGCGACAGGGTTGAGGCAGTGGACACGTTGGTTGCTCTTGGACCTCTCGGTGGAAAACATGAAGAGACGCATAAAGGCCCTTACTGGTGACCCTAGGAAGGGCTCTGTTCAGGGAAATTCCTTCAGGTGGAATCACATTATTGGCAGTGTCTTCCCAGTTGAGGAGAAAAGGTAGAACAACGATGGACTCTGTGCAGGTTAGATACTGTGAGTGAAGAGTAGGCTACTGCTCTTTGGGACCAAAACGTAGAGTGGCTGAGCACGACCTGTGCTCTACCAAACTGTCTAACTCAGTTAGAAACACTTCAAACATCGTGAGAGAAGTGTGTTTTCAATGGACTAGTGACGGGAGAGGCTGTGAAAAGTTGGAAGCTGTTGGAACTGACTGAGTGCAAAACATGAAGAGTCACGTACAGAGCCCCAAATTGGGACTTCCAGACCGCTGACCGTGAAAAGGTCTGTGTCCAGAAATCTCCTTTTTCAGACACCCTTGGTGACAGTGTCTTCCCAGTTGAGGAAAGATGGTAGAACAAGGACGGACGCTTACAGGTTGGATAATCTGAGTGAAGTGCAGTGTACGGCTCCTAGGCATCCAAAACGAATATTGGCAGTGCACGATCTGTGGTCAAGCACACTCTCAACCACAGCCGAAAGCACTTTAAACTTTGAGGGAAGTGTGCCTTAGGCTGGAATCACGACAGGGTTGAGGCAGTGGACAGTTGGTTGCTCTTGGTCCTCTCGGTGGAAAACATGAAGAGATGCATAAAGGCCCTTGCTGGTGACCATAGGAGGGCTCTGTTCTGGGAAATTCCTTCAGGCAGAAACACATTATTGGTAATGTCTTCCCAGTTGAGGAGAAAAGGTAGAACAACGACGGACTCTGTGCAGGTTAGATACTGGGAGTGAAGTGCAGGCTACTCTCTTTGGGTCCGAAACGTATAGAAGCAGGGCACCACCTATGCTCATCCACACTTTCTAATTCAGTTGAAAACCCTTCAAACATCGTGAGAGAAGTGTATTTTCAATGGACTCGTGAGGGGATGAGGCTGTGTAAAGTTGGAAGCTGTTGGAACTGACTGAGTGGAATACATTAAGAGTCACGTACAGAGCCCCAAATTGGGACTTCCAGACCGCTGAGCATGAAACGGCGTGTGTTCAGGAAAACTCCTTCATTCAGACACCCATTGGTGGCAGTGTCTTCCCAGTTGAGGAAAGAAGATAGAACAAGGACGGATGATGGGCAGGTTGGATTCTCTGAGTGAAGTGTGGTGTACGGTGCTAGGCATCCTAAACATATCTTGGGAGGGCACGAATTGTGCTCATCCACACTGTCTACTTCAGTTGAAAACACTTAAACACCGTGAGGAAAGTGTGGTTTAAGATGGTCTTGCGACAGGGTTGAGGCTGTGGAAATTTGGAAGATCTTGAACCTCTTGGTGGAAAACATGAAAATTTGCCTACAAGACCCTTTCCAGTGACCATAGGAAGGTCTCTGTTAAGGGCAATTCCTTCAGGAGGACACCCATTCATGGCTCTGTTCAAGTAAATTGCTTCAGAGGGAAACACAATCTTGGCAGTGTCTTCCCAGTTGAGGAAAGAAGGTAGAACAAAGACGGACCCTGTGCAGGTTAGATACTGTGAGTGAAGTGCAGGCTATTGCTCTTTGGTGTCCAAAACGTATAGTGGCAGAACACGACCTGTGCTCATCCACACTAACTATCGCAGTTGAAAACACTTCAAACATAGTGAGAAAAGTGTGTTTCAGATGGACTGTGCAAAGTTGGAAGCTGTTGGAACTGACTGTGTTCAAAACATGTATCATTGCGGACAGAGCCCTGGTCTCAGACATCCAAACCGGATACCACAGGAAGGTCTGCATTAAGGGAAACTCCTTCAGGTGGAAACACATTCTTGGCAGTGTCTTCCCAGTTGAGGAAAGAAGGTAGAACAACGACAGACTCTGTGCAGGTTAGAAACTGTGAGTGAAGTGCAGGCTACTGCTCTTTGGGGTCCATAACATATAGTGGCAGAGCACGACCTGTGCTCTTCCACACTCTCTAACTCAGTTGAAAAAAACTTCAAAGATCATGAGAGAAGTGTGTTTGGATTGACTTGTGACAGGGTTGACACTGTGGAAAGTTGGAAGCTGTTGCATCTGACTGAGTGGAAAACATGAAGAGTCACGTACACAATCCCAGTCTAGGACTTCTAAACTGGTGACCATGAAAAGAACTGTGTTCAGAAAAATGCCCTCATTCAGATAGTCTTTAGTGGCACTGTCTTCCCAGTTGAGGAAAGAAGATAGAAAAAGGACGGACGCTGGGCAGGTTGGATACTCTGAGTGACGTGCGGTCTACGCTTCTTAGGCAACCAAAACGAATATTGGTAGTGGACAACCGTGGACAACCACACTGTCTACCTCATTTGAAAACACTTCATACACCGTGAGGAAAGTGTGCTTTAGGATGGACTTGTGACAGGGATGAGGCTGTGGAAATTTGGAAGCTCTTGGACCTCTTGCTGTATAACATGAAGAGTCGCCTACAAGGCCCTTACCGGTGACTATAGGAAGGTCTCTGTTCAGGGCAATACCCTCAGGAGGACACCCATTCATGGCAGTGTCTGCTCAGTTGAGGAAAGAAGATACAACAAAGATGGACTATGGGCAGGTTGCATACTGAGTTAGGTGCAGGCTACGGCTCCTAGGGTTCCAAAACTTAGAGTGGCAGGGCACGACCTGTGGTCAAGCACACTGTCAACCTCAGCCGAAAGCGCTTCAAACTTCGTGAGGGAAGTGGGCTTTAGGCTGGACTCATGACAGGGTTGAGGCTGTGCAAAGTTGGAAGCAGCTGGAACTGACTGTGTTGAAAACATGTATCATCGTTAACAGGGCACTGGTCTTGGATGTCCAAACCGGGAAACTCCTTCAGGTGGAAACACATTCCTGGCAGTGTCTTCCCAGTTGAGGAAAGGAGATAGAACAAGGTCGGGCCTAGGGCAGGTTGGATACTCTAAGTGACATGCAGTCTACTGCTCCTAGGCGTCCAAAACGAATATTGGCAGGGCACAACCTGTGGACAACCACACTGTCTACCTCAGTTGAAAACACTTCAAACACCGTGAGGAAAGTGTGCATTAGGGTGGACTTGCGGCAGTGTTGAGGCTGTGGAAAGTTGGAAGCTCTAGGACCTCTTGGTGGAAAACATGAAGAGTCACCTACAAGGCCCTTACCGGTGACCACAGGAAGGTTTCTGTTCAGGGCAATTCCTTCAGGCAGAAACACATTCTTGGCAGTGTCTTCCCAGTTGAGGAAAGAAGGTAGAACAACGACGGACCCTATACAGGATAGATACTGTGAGTGAAGTTCAGGCTACTGCTCTTTCAGGTCCAAAACGTACAGTGGCAGAGCACGACCTGTGCTCATCCACACTGTCTATCTCAGTTGAAAATACTTCAAACATCGTCAGAGAAGTTTGTTCTGGATGGACTCGTGACAGGGTTGAGGCTGTTTAAAGTTGGAAGCTGTTGGAACTGACTGAGTGGCAAACATGAAGAGTCACGTACAGAGTCCCAGTCTGGGACTTCCATACCACTGAGCATGAAAAGGTCTGTACAAAGGAAAGCTCCTTCATTCAGACACCCATTCGTGGCAGTCTCTTCCCAGTAGAGGAAAGGAGATAGAACAAGGACAGACCATGGGCAGGCTGGATACTTTGAGTGAAGTGCCGGCTATGTCTATTAGGCATCCAAAACAGATATTGACAGGTCACGACCTGTGGTCATCCAAACATTCTACCTCTTTTGAAAAGGCTTCAAACGTCGTGAGGGAAGTGTGCTTTAGGAGGGATGGCGACAGTGTTGAAGCTATGGAAACCTGGAAACATTTGGACCTATCTGTGTGGAAAACTAGAAGAGTCGCAAACAAGGCCCTTACTGGTTACCTAAGGGAGATCTCTGTTCAGGGAAATTCCTTCAGGAGGACACCCATTCATGGCAGTGTCTGCTCAGTTGAGGAAAGAAGACAGAACAAGGACGGATACTGGACAGGTTGGATACTGTGAGTGACGTGCAGGGTACGGCTCGTAGGGGTCCAAAATGAATATTAGCATGGCACGACCTGTGGTCAACCACACTGTCAACCTCAGTCAAAAGCACTTCAAACTTCGTGAATGAAGTGTGCTTTAGTCTGGACTCACGACAGGGTTGAGGCTGTGGAAAGTTGGAAGCTGTTGCAACTGACCGAGTGAAAGCATGAAAAGTCACGTACAGAGCCCCATTCTGGGACTTCCATACCGCTGACCATGAAAAGATCTGTGTCCAGGAAAACTCCCTCATTCAGACACCCATTCGTGGCAGTGTTTTCCCAGTTGAGGAATGAAGATAGAACAAGGATGGATGCTGGGCAGGTTGGATACTCTGACTGAAGTGCAGTCTATGGGTTTTTGGCGTCCAAAACTAATATTGTCAGGGCACGACCTGTGGTCAACCACACTGTCTACCTCAGTTGAAAACACTTCAAATATCATGAGGAAAGTGTGCCTTAGGATGGACTTGCGACAGGGTTGAAGCTGTGGATAGTTGGAAGCTCTTCGACCTCTTGGTGGAAAACATGAACAGTCGCCTACATGGCCCTTACCGGTGACCATAGGAAGGTCTCTGTCAGGGCAACTGGTTCAGTAGGACACCCATTTGTGGCAGTGTCTTCTCAGTTGAGGAAAGAAGATAGAACAAAGATGGACTCTGGGCAGGTTGCATACTGTGAGTTAGGTGAAGGCTACTGCTCTTAGGCATCCAAAATATATAGTGGTAGGGCACGACCTGTGGTCAAGTACACTGTCAACCTCAGCTGAAAGTGCTTCAAACTTCGTGAGGGAAGTGTGATTTAGGCTGGGCTCATGACAGGGTTGAGGCTGTGGAAACTTGGAAGCTGTTGCAACTGACCGAGTTGAAAACATGAAGAGTCACGTACAGAACCCCAGTCTGGGCCTTCCATACCGCTGACCATGAAATGGTCTGTGTTCAGGAAAACTCCTTCATTCAGACACCAATTCGTGGCAGTGTCTTCCCAGTTGAGGAAAGAAGGTAGAACAACGACGGACCCTATACAGGATAGATACTGTTTGTGAAGTACAGGCTACTGCTCTTTGGGGTCCAAAATGTATAGTGGCAGAGCACGACCTGTGCTCATCCACACTGTCTAACTCAGTTGAAAACACTTCAAACATCGTGAGAGAAGTGACTTCTGGATGGACTCGTGACAGGGTTGAGGCTGTGGAAAGTTGGAAGCTGTTGGAACTGACTGAGTGCAAAACATGAAGAGTCACGTATAGAACCCCAGTCTGGGACTTCCATACCGCTGACCATGAAATGGTCTGTGTTCAAGAAAACTCCTTCATTCAGACACCCATTCGTGGCAGTGTCTTCCCAGTTGAGGAAAGAAGATAGAACAAGGACGGACGCTAGGCAGGTTGGATACTCTCAGTGAAGTGCAGTCTATGGCTCTTAGGTGTCCAAAACATATACTGGAAGGGCACGACCTGTGCTCCTTCACACTGTCTCCTCAGTTTAAAACACTTCAAACACCATGAGGAAATTGTGCTTTAGGATGGACTTGAGACAGGGTTGAGGCTGTGGAAAGTTGGAAGCTGTTGGACCTGTCTGTGTTGAAAATAAGAATAGTCGCATACAGCGACCTTACCAGTGACCATCGATTGGTCTCTGTTCAGGGAAGTTCCATCAGGTGGACACCCATTCATGGCAGTGTCTCCTCAGTAGACAAAAGAAGATAGAAAAAGGATGGACTCTGTGCAGGATTGATACTGTGAATGAAGTGCAGGCTACAGCTCTAAGGGTTCCAAAACGTATATTGGCAGGGCACGACCTGTGGTCAAACACACCGTCAACCTCAGTCGAAAGCCCTTCAAACTTCGTGAGGGAAGTGTCCTTTATGACGATCCCATCAGGGTTGAGGCTGTGGAAAGTTGGAAGCTGTTGGAACTGAGTGGAAAACATGAAGAGTCACATACAGAGCCCCAGTCTGGGACTTCCATACCGCTGACCATGAAAAGGTCTGTGTTCAGAAAAACTCCTCCATTTGGACATCCATTCATGGCAGTGTCTTCCCAGTTGAGGAAAGAAGATAGAACAAGGATGGACTATGGGCATATTGGATACTGTGAGTGAAGTGCAGGCTACTGCTCTTAGGCATCTAAAACATATATTGGAAGGGCATGACCGGTGGTCATCCACACTCTCTCCCTGGGTCAAAACAGATTTTAACCTGGAGAAGGAAGTGTGCTTTAGTAGGAACTTGCAACAGGGTTGAGTCTATTGAATGTGGAAGCTGTTGGAAGTGACTGTGTGGAAAACTTGGATAGGCCCGTACAGGGCCCTAGTCTCCAACATCCATACCAGTGACCATAGGAAGGTCTGTGTTCAGGGAAGCTCCTTCATGCCGGCACCAATTTGTGGCAGTGTCTTCCCAGGTGAGGAAAGAAGATAGAACAACAATGGACTCTGTGCTGGTTGGATACTGTGAGTGAAGTGCAGGCTATGGATCGTTGGGGTCCAAAACATATACAGACAGAGCATGACCTGTGCTCATCTACACTGTCTAACTCAGATGAAAACACTTCAAATGTCGTGAAGGCAGTGTACTTTAGGACGGACTCGTGACATGGTTGAGGCTGTGTAAAGTTGGAAGCTGTTGGAACTGACTGTGTGTTGAAAACATGAAGCGTCACATACAAGGCCCTTACCAGTGACCATAGGAAGGTCTCTGTTCAGGGAAATTCCTTCAAGCAGACACCCATTCATGGCAGTGTCTTCTCAGTAGAGGAAAGAAGATAGAAGAAGGATGTACTCTGTGCAGGTTTGATACTCTGACTGAAGTGCAGGCTACGGCTCTTAAGGTTCCAAAACGTATATTGGCAGGGCATGACTTGTGGTCAACCACACTGTCAACCTCAGCTGAAAGCACTTCAAACTTCGTGAGGGAAGTGTGCTTTAGGATAGATCACGACAGGGTTGAGGCTGTGGAAAGTAGGAAGCTGTTGGAGCTGACTGAGTAGAAAACATGAAGAGTCTTGTACAGAGCCCCAGTCTGGGACTTCCATACCACTGACCATGAAAAGGTCTGTGTTCAGGAAAACTCCTCCATTCTGACAGTGGCAGTGTCTTCCCATTCGTGGGAAGTGTCTTCCCAGTTGAAGAAAGAAGATAGAACGAGGATGGTCTATGGGCAGATTGGATACTGTGAGTGAAGTTCAGGCTACAGTTCTTAGGCATCTTTGGAACTCATTGAGAGCATTGTGAACCTCATCCCTGGTAGCTTTTAGCTCTGCCCTAACATTGTAAACATCATCTCTGGTCGCTTTCAGTTTGGCCCTAATCAATTCCTTTTGGTCATCCATGGCTTTCTCCAACCTAGCTATTGCCTGGATAATTGTTAGCCTGAATTCTCTTTCCGACATATTGTCTATGTTGATAGCCATTAGCTCTGTTGCAGAAGGTCCATGTTCTGTATTTTTCTTCTGTTGGGCATTCCTCCTCCTAGTCATTTTGGTGAGAGATGACTGAATAAATGTAGCTGGATGTATCAACCGTGGTGCAGTCAAGGTGCACTCTGGAACCCTTCTGAGCAATCAGGATTCCCCACCCAAATGTGAGAAAAAAGAAAAGAAAAATAAAAAGAGAGAGAGAGAGGGAGGAAAGAAAGGGAAGATAAAAGAGAAGGTTCAGCCCAAATGGGCCCCAAGGTAAGATTTATGAAGTATACAAAAAAAAAAAAAGACAAACAAAAAGACTGATAAAAGCATATGTGATAAAAGTATATGACAAGAGAAAAAAATATATATCTATTCCTTTATTTGTTTATAAAGGAAGAAACTCGTCTAAAAGAACCCCACGTGTAAGATTTATATACTATCAGGACAAACACAAAAACACAGAAACACTGGTGGAAGAAAAAGAAAAAGAAAGAGAGTGGTTATAAATTCTCAATGTGGGTGAGGAAGGTTGTTTTGATTCTTCCTGGATGTATCTTGATATATTTGTTAAAGGACTCAACTTCCTTAAGATAAAGGGGGATTAAAAATCAGTTTACCTATAGGGGTAGTATTGGTTGAGGAAAGGGGATTACTTTGAAGTTTAACTCTATATGAATATTAGAAAATAAAAATAAAAAAGGAATAAACGACTAAACTAAACAAAAATTTTTAAAAAAGAAATTTAAAAAATAGAAATGCAAAAGAAAAACACAGGTGTATGTATCAAAAAGCTCAGGTTAGAAGGTTATTATGGAATTTGATGTACTGGACAGCTCACTGTGATGGTAAATGGATTAAAATTTATCTATATTAAAAAAATGAGCCAGAATAGTGGGAACAAGTTAAAAATAAAAGTTGTCCTATGAAGTAGTGGTGGTTGTTCTCTTGTAGTCTTTTTTTTTTTTTTCTTTCCTGGTTGGTTTTCTGGGGGAGGGGCCTGCCATGTGGGTTTTCAGTCAATGATGTTCCCTGAGTTAAGTCCTCCCACCCCCCTCAAGGGGGTGGGCTCTGAGGAAACCTTTTTTTTCAGGCTTTTGTTCTCTGGATGTTTTTATGTTTGTTCACTTATTTTTTTTCCTCTCGCCTTGACGGCTTTTGATGGTTTTTGTAGGTTTAGAGGAAAGCAAATTGCACCCTGAACTCCCTCTCAGAGAGAAGCCTCAGTCTGCTCTTCTGTGTGTGTTGTAGAGCCCATATAAATTCCCCCTTGGCCGCTGGCAGAGCAGGTTCCGAGTCGCTCCCTGGGGACGCAGGATCTTCTGCTTGTACCCAAAACAAAGGCAGCAGCGGCTGTCTGGGCAGCTCCAGACTGCCAGAGAGGTTCCACGCAGCGATCGCACCCTGAAATTTTCCCGCTGGCCCGGGATGGGAGTGCCTGGTCTTTCTGGGTCTAAGGGCGCCCGGCTTGCACGCACCTCTCTCAGGAGGCTGTGGGTCACGCGAGCATCTCAGGCTCAGAGCGGGCAGCAGGTCCAAAAGCACCAGGCTGGGCCTTCGTGCACCTTTCTCAGGGGAGGGTGAGGGGTGCCCGTGTCTCAGGCTCTGTAGCAGGGCTCGGTGCTCTGCCATCTGGCGTAGCTCCCAGCCCCTCAGTGGAGCCAGATCCCACGCAATCTCGGGCGCGCTGCTGGCTCAGGGACCAAGACCTTGTTTCTCCGCTGCACTCTCTGTGGCTCACCGCCAGGGGAGGCTGTCCTGGGTCCCTGGACATAAGCCCCTATCCCTAGCCTCCCCAATTCCCACAATTTCCCCCACCCCCGCGATCCTTTGATCCTTTGGAGTGCTTTCAACCAGTCTCCAAGTTAATGCTGGTCCCCAGATGCAGCGCACTCTCATAGTAGGGGTATTACTTTCCAATCGGACACCTCTGGTGGCTCCCTCTGCCTTTTGTTTATCTTCCGATATGAGTCCGACGTTCCCACTCCGCTTTACCTGCCCACTGGCGTCTTCTGCCCCTGTAGAGATCCAGAGGTGTATAATACTGATCTCAGGCTGATTTCATGGGTGATCGGAGTTCTTTGGTAGGTAATCAGCTCACTTTAGGGTACAGGTTGAAAAGGCGCCTCCTTCTAGTTCCCCACCATCTTATCTCCCCTCCTCCATTGCATCTTCTACTCTCTAGGATGTGCCCTTCTAGGTTTGTGGAATGGTTGTTCAGTTTTGGGTGTCCAATACTACCGAATTTTGTTTCTGCCTTGGTGAGCTGATTAGGTATCTCGTAGAAGCAGCACATCATTATGTGTGTATGTGGGTATTGATGCAATCTAACACATTTAATCTTTTCATTCGAGTATAGAAACTATGGACATTTCATGAAATGACAGAGCCCCTCAGTGTTTGTCCGTTGTAGTGCAATTTGTTTGCTTCATCCCTTTTTAGACCCCTTCTAAAAAATACCTTTTTTTTTTTTCTTTCTGTCTTTTAAATGCTGATAAATGCTGTCTGCGCCCAAATCTCTGGTCACTTAAAGTACATACCAAATGAGGAAAAGGAAGGTAGACTTACAAAGAAGAACCATTTAGCTTTTCTAGGTCCTTCTTTAAAAACACTAGAGAATTTCCTTTCTGAGAAAGAAACCAATTCAGAAGGAAAGAGTAGGATGAAAGTCACCTTCATCAGCCTATACACAGATGCTCAATACCAAAAAAAACTGTAAACTCCAAAAAGATGCCAACTCTTTTTAAAAAGGATGGCAGACGACTTTAGGTAACAATAACTTTCATGGAGATTGAGGAGGTAGAGGTGGTCGAATGGTATAGTAGGCACCAAAAGCATGGGAATAAACTTGTAATGAATGAAAGGAAGACTGAGATTCTTAAAAAAATGTTTTATTAGCTAAAAAATATGAAAATAAAAAAGAATATATACATATATATATATATATACACATAAATATATGTCTGTGTGTGTGTGTGTGTGTGTGTGTATGCGAACCAACTATCCCATTCCTAAACTCCAGCACCTGGGAGCGTGACCTTATTTGGAAATAGGGTCCCTGGAGATGTAACGAGCTAGGATAAGCTCATATTTGAGTAGGCTGGGCCCCTAATTCAGGAGGACTTGTGTCCTTCTAAGAGGGGAAACTGGGGATACACAGATAGGCACTGAGGGAGAAGGCCATGTGAAGAAGTCCAAAGCCAGGGCAATCCTTGAAGCTGGAAGAGGGGCCTGGAACAGATCGTTCCTTAATACCTACAAAAGGAGCATGGCCTACCAACTATAGCCTCTAGAACTGTGACACTGTCCACTTCTGTTGTTTCAGCCACTAGGCTTCTGGAATCTTGTTAGAGCAGCCCTAGAAAACTAATACAAACCTTGTCAGAGGAAAAGAAACCAACCATAAGCCCAAGGGCAATTGGAAAAGAAAAAAAAATCTATTTATGTATCTATCTATCTATATCTAACTCTTGAAAACATTGAAAAGGAATGCACATTTGTGAACCATGTGAAAAGGAAAAAAGCAAACAACAACAAGAAAAAACTGAGCCCCAGGATTCACTCAGCTTTTCACTTGGAGGAGTTCTGGATGGTGGGAGTTTGGAAGAGATTCCAAGGAAAAGATGGGAGTCTCCCTGGTGTGAGGAAAGAGAGATTGGAATTCAGGAAGGCTAGAGAGATGAAAAGGCCATGGGTTTCAGAAAGAAGGAAGCCAAGTAGAAAAGAAGCTCTTGGAAATACACACTGGAGTCCGCTCGAGTCCTTGCTCAATAGGAAGCAGCGTGTGTCTAAGAAAATGCCCCAGGTTCTAACAAAGAGTCAAGGCAACTGAACCAGATGGTTCCCAAGACTCATACAAGGCTAGAGGTCATTGGAGTGCCAACCAGCCAGAGGCAGGAGTTCTTTTGGTTAAGTCAGAATATTCAGAAGAGACCCGGTAAGGATCATGAGTAAGGAGCGGGATGAAATGATCCCTGAAACAAAGCTTACTCTACAGATTCCCTCAACAAGTGGGAGAACAATTTTAGAAAGAGTCAGAATTACCAACTCATATCTCACTGTCTGTGTGACAGCCAATAATCGAAGGCCGAGAGCAGCCTACAAATGACTCAGTTCATCGAAAGGAAGGCAGTTCAAAAGGGAAGAGGGAACAGACGGGAACAAGAAAACACGTCTAGCGAGCTAGTAGACTTCAACTTCCATATTTCAACATTACCTTCAGAATGAACTACCAGTATTCTATTTAGAGAAAAGTCGTAAATACGTCAGTGAAAAATAAACTTTACATAGAAGGATGCAGAGGGTAGTATAGATTTTGTGAGAAGGAAAATGCTGAAAAGGGCTAGACCGTACCCAAACAAATCCTAAAAGGCTGAATTTCATAGGTCTTGACATAGACATAGAAAGACAACCCATATAATGAACAGAGAAAGAAGACAATGCAGAACCACAAAGGATCCATTTAGAAAGCCATGGCCATCATCCAGGTGTCTGCATCCGATGAGAAAACTCATTGAGATCAAGCACATTCAAGCTTATAAAACAAAGCTCAAGACATTTTTTTTTGAAAGATTTTCTTTCTTGAGTTGAGAGAGAATGAGTGAGAGAGCGAGCGTGAGAGAGGAGAAGGTCAGAGGGAGAAGCAGACTCCCCAAGGATGTGGGAGCGCGATGCGGGACGAGATCTTGCAAGTTCGGGGTCATGACCTGAGCCGAAAGCAGTCGCTCAGCCAACGGAGCCACGCAGGCCCCCCGTCTCCAGAAATGGGTCAACAACAGCTGAGGGGCACCTGGGCGGCACCCTCAGTCAAGTGCCCAACTCTTGGTCCTGGCTCAGGTGGTGATGTCAGGCTCTTGCACGGAGCCCTGAGGCCAGCTCTGGGCTCAGGGCAGAGTCCACGAGGACTCTCTCTCTTTGTCCCGCCCTTGCTGCCTCCCCCATTCCCGTGTGCTCTTTCCCTAAAAGAAACAAGGAAAATCCTTCACAGGAATGAACAATGGTTGAGAGTGGGAGGGGTGGGGAGAGAATCGACAGGCCTCAGGACGAGCAGGAGGAGCCCGAGATGCTGCCCGCCCTCTGCAGGGAACAGCTGAGCACCTTGAGCTTGGGGCCAGTAGCCAGCACCTCCAGTGCTGGCTGAGCATGTTTGCTGGGGGGGGGGGGGGGGGGGGGGGGGGCCC
>NW_022631118.1:0-42655 GCF_010015895.1 Lontra canadensis | reverse complement strand
GGGGGGGGGGGGGGGGGGGGGGGGGGGGGCCCCAGATGGGTCCAAGGAGAAGGTCAGGGCACCGCCTAGGTGCCTGCCTGGGAGGAGGGGCAGGCATGATGTGAAGGGAGATCCCAAAGGGACTGTCCGTGCTGCTGCAGGGATTCACAGTGGACGTGGCCAGGCACCAGCCTGTGGATCCAGCCCTGCCTCTGGCTCTTGGCTTAGCAGGGAGCCTCTTTTCCCCTCTCTCTCTGCCTGCCTCTCTCCACCGTCTTCTCGTCTCTGTCTGTCAAAGGAAGAAATAAAATCTTAAAAGAAATAATAAAACAACCCTCAAGAGTCTTGTCGTTCCTTAGGACCCCAAGCGGCAACATTTTTTTTTTTTTACTTCTTGCGTTGAAGGAATTGGTTGATGGATTGACGCATTGGACAGAAAGAGAGGGACAGTGAGAGAGGGAGCCCAAGTAGAGAGGAGGGAGTCCAAGCAGGGCAAGTGGGAGAGGGAGAAGCAGGCTTCCTGCTGAGCAGAGAGCCCCAGGCAGGGCTTCATCCCAACACCCTGGCATCAGGACCCCAGCAGAAAGCAGATGCTTCACAATGAAGCCACCCAGATGCCCCACTCCATGATTCCATTAGTTTTTCACTCTTCAATCCGTGGGATTCAGCAACACTATTTGGGTCTGCCTTCTCTGGGTTAACACTAACACATTGTGTTTTCCTCTGCTCTTTTGTGATCACTGAGGCTGTTCGGAATCTTTTCATGTGTTTCATGGCTGATGGTTTTCTCCTTGGAATCTTTCTGTTCCGGGATTTTCCTTGCTTGGAAGTGACCTACCTTTCTTTCTTGAGTCCTAGTTATCCTATCGAGATTTGGATACAGTACCTTAGCTGGGATCTCGACAGAGCCTTTCATACTTTTAGTCTTGTCATGTGGTGGGCCAGATTTTTTGTTTTTAAGCTTGGACGGAGTAGAGTCCAACTTCCCCACCTTTCTGGTGCTTCCCATTTTTGGCATCCTGTTCCACTCATCTCTGCCACCTCCCCCAGATCCTAAAAATGTTTTCCTATTGTATCTTCCAGAACACTCCTGATGACCTCTTTCGTCTTTAGGCTACATCAGTCTGGAAGAGCGTTTTAGGCTCTTATGTTCCATGTGGAAATTCGCGTCGTGTAGCACCGCTTGGTCCAAGTCCGCCCTTTTCTGTTTTTCTGTTTTCACCGGTCATTTCAAGAGTCCTTTTGTAGTAAACCCTATCCCATCGGATTCTCCTCTCACTCTCTTTCTCCCTCGCTCTTGCTCTCGCTTCTTTCTTCAGATTTGCTGGGGAATGACTAGTCCTTTTCATGTCCATGGAAATAGAAGAATTGGCTTCTCCATGTACACAGGCACTTGCTAGCTAGGAAACTGGGATTGCATGGAATCCCTCCATCAAGGTGGGGTCAATTGAAACTTTACAATACCGATCATCCAATCTAGGAACCTGTTCTCTTAACCTAGGTAACATATGGACCTATTGGACATCCCATTGATTTAGATCCTAAATTCCACTGAGTCATCTTTGATGGTTTTCTAGGTGGAGACTTGCTGTGTAGAGACTGTATAAAGTCTTTGGATAGATCAATTCCTCATTTTGGTGCTCTCATCAATAGGATTTTCAACCTTTGTTCGTAGGTCAAAGACTTCCAATGACTTTTTCTGAATTTTTCACTTATATCCGATGAGTTTAAGGAATTCACTTCCTGATTCTAATACTTTGTACATTCTCTTAGAATATCTTTCTATACAAATTTCACTCATTTTTTCCAGGTGTTACACCTTCAATGTTTCCTCCATCACTTCTTCTACTCACTAGGACGTCCCCTTCGAGGTTGGTAGAAGAGTTGTTCCATTTAAGGTGTTCAATATTACCGAATTTTGTTTCTGACTTGGTGAGCTGACTCTGTATCTCATAGAAGCAGCAAATCATTATGTGTGTATGTGGGTATTGATGCAATCTAACCAATTTAATCTTTTCATTAGAGTATAGAAACCATGGAGATTTCATGAAATAACTGAGCTCTTCAATTTTTGTCTGTTGTTTTGTAATTTGTTTGCTAAATCCCTTTTTAAATCCCTTTTTAAAAATACATTTTTTCTTTAAATATATTTAACTTAAATTTAAAATTTTAAAGTATAATTAAATGTATTTAATTTAAATTAAATTAATTTTTTTTCTTTTAAATGCTGACAAATGCTGTCCGCTCCCAAATCTCTGGTCACTTTATCAACATACAAAATGAGAAAAAGGAATGTAGACTTACAAAGAAGAACCATTTAGCTTTTATAGGTCCTTCTTTGAAAGGACTAGAGAATCCTTTCCCAAATAGAAACAAATTCAGAAGGAAAGAGTAAGATGAAAGTCACCTTCATCAGCCTGGCAACAGATACTCAATACCAAAAAAACTATAAACTCCCAAAAGATGCCAACCGTTTTTATAAAAATGGCAGACGACATTAGGTAACAATCACTTTCATGGAGATGGAGGAGGTAGAGGTGGTCGAATTGTTCAGGAGGCACCAAAAGCATGCGAATAACCTGGGAATGAAAGGAAGGAAGAATGAGATTCTGAATAAAAATGTTTTATTAGGCAAAAAGAAAAAAATAAGAATATATATATATATTTAAATATATATATATTTATATATGTATACACACACACAAATGTGTGTGTGTGTGTGTGTGTGTGTTTATGCATATAAACGATTCCAGTCCTAAACTCCAGCACCTGGGAGCGTGACCTTATTTGGAAATAGGGTCCCTGGAGATGGAACTAGCCAGGATAAGGTCATATTTGAATAGACTGGGCCCCTAATTCAGGAGGACTTGTGTCCTTCTAAGAGGGGAAACTGGGGATACACAGATAGGCACTGAGGGAGAAGGCCATGGGAAGAAGTCCAAAGCCACGGCAATCGTTCAAGCTGGGAGAGGGGCCTGGAACAGATCCTTCCCTAATACCTACAAAAGGAGCATTGTAGCCTCTATCATTGTAGCCTCTATCACTGTGACACTGTCCACTTGTGTTGTTTCAGCCACGAGGCTTGTGGTATCTTGTAATAGCACCCCTAGAAACAAATACAAACCTTCTTAGAGGAAAACAAACCAACCAGAAGCCCATGTGGAATTGGAAAAGAAAAAAAAAATAGATCTATCAATATACAGACATATATCTATATCTATATCTTTATCTATATCTATCTATATCTATATCTATATCTATATCTATATCTATATCTATCTATCTTTAAAACATTGAAAAGGTATGCACATTTGTGAAACTTGTGAAAAAGAAAACAAGCAAACAAAACAAACTGAATCCCAGGGCTAATGCTGAGCTTTCGTAGAGAATTTCAGCGCGGCACGAACCGCACTTTGCTGTGGCTTCCTCAACAAGGCTTTGGGCGTTCGTTCTCTTGCGTAAGGGAAGAGTTGCAGGAGAGTTGGTGACTCTTGGGCCTTGCTTTCCCAGGCAGCAGGTTCCCGCCCTGGGTTCACATTGCCTCGCTGATGTCAGGAGACACAAACGCGACCCTGCAACAGCGTGTGTCACCCAGGGGGGAACTCTGCGCAGACAGGCTGCACCCAGGTTAGCCAGGGCCTGGCCTTTTCCTCTCGCATTCAGCCGGACTCGGAAACAGGCCTGTGCCTTCCCCAGACGAGAGGAGAGCTGACAGGAGCACTCCACACCGCCCACAGCCTGGGATGGACAGTCAGTGGGGAACTGTCCTCACTCCTTCCCCGGACACCCCTGCCACCGCAAATGCTGCCACATCCTGGAGGAAGACGGTAGCTGACTGCCCATTCCTCCAGGGAGCTGTTTCTGCAAGTTCAGGTTCGGGCGCCTTGTGGCCACCCGAAGTCCACCCTAGGGACAGGTGGACAAGTTGCTGCTGTCACCTTGGGCCTAGAGGCACAGGACAGGCCTGGCTTCTGACCAGACTCCTTTCTCAGTGTGGAGCATGCGCCGCTGCCCTAGTCGTCCCCTCCTGTCTCCTTAGCAGCCAGGCTTCTGTCTCTCTGCAGAGGGAGTTGGTGACACTTGTCTTGCCACCGACCCACTGTTCCTCAGAGGCCAAGCTCTCCTGCTTCGAGTTAGTTTCCCGACAGCAATGCTGATGGCTCCTCTGTTCCCCCAGGGCAGCGTGCCGCGTTCTTCCCAGACATGCTCCTTGGGACCATGGTGACAGGGGTGTCGCTTTCCTTAAGACTGTTACCACAGGGGTGACCACGCTTCTCTCTCGGGCAGAGGGGATGTCTGTGCAAAGGGGGTTTCGCTCTGGGGTGGTTTATCACACCGCGCTGCGAGGACTAGGCGCAGGCAAGCAGCCACAGCCAATAGATGAGACTCTGATTTCACAGCAAATGTTGAGTTTTCGCAGAGGATTTCGGCGCGGCGCAAACCGCCCTTCGCTGCTGCTTACTCAACAATGCTTTGGGCAATCGCTCTCTTGTGTAAGGGAAAAAGAGTTGCGTGAGAGTTGGTGCCTCTTGGGCCTTGCTTTCCTGGGCACCAAGTTTGCGCCCTGAGATCACACTGCCTCGCTGATGGCAAGAGACAGAGCCTCGACCCTGCAGCAGCGTGCGTCGCCCATGGTGTCACTTTTCGCAAACTGCCAACTCTCGGGTTAGGCATGGCCTGGCCTTTTCCTAGCGTTCAGTCGGACTCGGAAACAGGCCTGTGCCTTCCCCAGATGAGAGGAGAGCCGACAGGAGCACTCCACACCGCCCACGGCCTGGGATGGACAGTCAGTGGGGGACTGTTCCCCGCTCCTTCCCCGGACACCCCTGCCACCGCAAACACTGCCACATCCTGGAGGAAGACGGTAGCTGATGGACCGTTCCTCCAGGGAGCTGTTTCTGTGAGTTCAGGGTCAGGCGCCAGGTGGACCTGCAAAGGCTGCCCCAGGGACAGGTGGCCAAGGAGCTACTGTCACCTTGGGCCTAGAAGCATAGGACAGGTCTGATTTCTGCCCAGACTCCTTTCTCTGAGTGGAGCACGCACCCCTGCCCTAGTCGTCCCCTGGTTTTTCCTGAACAGCCAGGCTTCTGTCTCTCCACAGAGGGAGTGGGGGACACTGGTCTTGCCACCGGCCCGCTGTTCCTCAGAGGGCAGGCTCTCCTGCTTCCCGTCAGTTTCCCAATAGCAATGCCATCGGCTCCTCTGTTGTCCGGGGGCAGCATGCCACGCTCTCCCCAGACATGCTCTTGGGGACCGTGTTGACAGGCATGTCCCTGTCCTTAAGGCTGCTACCACAGGTGTGACCAAGCTACTCTGTCGGGCAGAGGGGATGTCCGGGCAAAGAGGGTTTCACTCTAGGGTGGTTGCTCCCACCGTGCTGTGTAGCACTTGTCTCAGGCAAGCAGCAACAGCCAAAAGACCCGACTCTTATTTCTCAGCAAATGCAGAACTTTAGCAGAGGTTTTCCCGCTTGGCGCGAAACGCCCTTTGCTGCTGCTTCCCCAGCAAGGCATTGGGCTTTCGCTCTCTCGAGTAAGGGAAGAAGAGTTGCGGAAGAGTTGGTGCCTATTGGGCCTTTCTTTCCTGGGACCCAGGTTCGTGCCCTCAGCTCACACTGCCTCACCAATGTCGGAGGACGCAGCCTCGTCCCTGCAGTACCATGCGACGCCCAGGGTGGCACTCTGCACAGACTGCCATCTCCTGCTTTAACAGGGCCTGGCCTTTTCCTCTCGCGTTCAGGCAGACTCAGGAACAAGCCCGTGACTTCCCCAGTCGATAGGAGAGGCGACAGGAGCACTCCACACCACC
This sequence comes from Lontra canadensis, assembly GCF_010015895.1. NCBI lineage: Eukaryota > Metazoa > Chordata > Mammalia > Carnivora > Mustelidae > Lontra > Lontra canadensis. The sequence continues at coordinate 36,868 of NW_022631118.1, read as the reverse complement.
CGTGCCCTGGAATGGTGAGCCTGTGTGGGACTGTCCCCGTTCCTTCCCCGGCCACCCATGCCACCAAAAACGCTGCCACATCCAGGAGGAAGACTGTAGCCGACTGCCGGTTCATGCAGGGATCTGTTTCGGCTAGTTCAGGGTCGAGCGTCTGGTGGACCCCCAAAGGCTGCCCCAGGGACAGGTGGCCAAGGAGCTACTGTCACCTTGGGCCTAGAAGCACAGGACAGGCCTGACTTCTGCCCAGACTCCTTTCTCAGAGTGGAGCACGCGCCCCTGACCTTGTTTTCCCCTGGTGTTTCCTGAGAAGCCAGGCTTCTGTCTCTCTGCAGAGGGAGTGGGTGACACTTGTCTTGCCACCAGCCCGCTGTTCCTAAGAGGGCAGGCTCTCCTGCGTCCCGTCAGTTTCCCGACATCAATGCCAAAGGCTCCTCTGTTTTACCAGGGCGGCGTGCCGCACTATCCCCAGACATTCTATTGGGGACCATGGTGACAGGCCTGTCCGTTTCCTTAAGGCTGTTACCACAGTTGTGACCACGCTTCTCTCTCTGGCAGAGGGGACGTCCCGGCAAAGAGGGTTTCACTCTGGGGTGGTTTCTCCCACCGCGCTGCAGAGCACTTGGCTCAGGCAAGCAGCAGCAGCCAAAAGACCCAACTCTTTTTTCTCTGCCAATGCTGAGCTTTCGCAGAGGTTTTCCTGCTAGGCGCGAACTGCACTTCGCTGCCGCCTCCCCAGCAAGGCTTTGGGCATTCGGTCTCTCGTATAAGGGAAAAGGAGTTGCTGAAGAATTGGTGCCTCTTGGGCCTTGCTTTCTCAGGGCCCAGGTTCGAGCCCTGGGCTCACAGTGCGTCGCCGACGTCAGGAGATGCAGCCCCGTCCCTGCAGCAGCGAGCGTCGCCCAGGGTGGCACTCTGCGCAGACTGCCATCTCCCGGTTTAACCAGGGCCTGGACTTTTCCTCTCGTGTTCAGGCGGACTCAGGAACAGGCCTGTGCCTTCCCCAGACTAGAGGAGAGGTGACAGGAGCACTCCACACCGCCCATTCCCTGGGATGGTGAGCCTGTGGGGGACTGTCCCCATTCCTTCCCTGGCCTCCCCTGCCACAGCAAACGCTGCTACAACCTGGAGGAAGACGGTAGCCGGTTGCCGGTTCCTCCAGGAAGCTTTTTCTGGGAGTTCAGGGTCGGGGGCCTGGTGGACCCACCAAGGCTGCCCCAGGGACAGGTGGCAAAGGAGCTGCTGTCGCATTGGCCCTAGAAGCATAGCAGAGGCCTGACTTCAGCCCAGACTCCTTTCTCAGAGTGGAGCACGTGCCCCTGACCTTGTTTTCCCATGGTGTTTCCTGAGCAGCCAGGCTTCTGTCTCTCCGCAGAGGGAGTGGGGGACACTTGTCTTGCCACTGACCCGCTGTTCCTCAGAGGGCAGCCTCTCCTGCTTCCCGTCTGTTTCACGACAGAAATGCCAACGGCTCCTCTGTTCTCCCCTAGGGGGGTGCCGCGCTCTCCCCAGATATGCTCCTGGCGACCGTGGTGACAGGCGTGTCCCTTTCCTTAAGGCTGTTATCACAGGTGTGACCCCGCTTCTCTCTCGAGCAGAGGGGATGTCTGGGCAAATAGGGTTTCACTCTGGGGTGGTTTCTCCCACCGCGCTGGGGAGCACTTGTCTCAGGCAAGCAGCTGCATCCAAAAGACCCGACTCTTATTTCTCAGCGAATGCTGAGCTTTAGCAGAGGTTTTCCCGCTTGGCGCGAACCGCCCTTTGCTGCTGTACCCAGCAAGGCTTTGGGCGTTCGCTCTCTTGCGTAAGGGAAGAAGAGTTTCGGGAGAGTTGGTGCCTCTTGGGCCTTGCTTTCCCGGGTTCCAGGTTCGCGCCGTGGGCTCACACTGCCTCGCCGTCCTCAGAGGACGCAGCCTCGTCCCTGCTTCAGCGTGCGTGGCCCAGGGTGGCACTCTGCCCAGACTGCCATCTCCCGCTTTAACCAGGGCCTGGCCTTTTCCTCTCGCATTCAGGCAGACTCAGGAACAGGCCTTTGCCTTCCCAGACGAGAGGAGAGGTGACAGTGGCACTCTACACCGCCCACGCCCTGGGATGGTGAGCCTGTGGGGGACTGTCCCCTTTCCTTCCCCGGCCACCCCTGCCACCACAAACGCTGCCACATCCTGGAGGAATATGGTAGCCAACGGCCTGCTCCTCCAGGGAGCTGTATCTGTGAGTTCAGTGTCGGGCGCCCGGTGGTCACGCAAAGGCTGCCCCAGGGACAGGTGGCCAAGGAGCTGCTATCACCTTGGGCCTAGAAGCACAGGACAGGACTGACTTCTGCCCAGACTCCTTTCTCAGAGTGGAGCACGCGCCCCAGCCCTGGTCTTCCCCTGGTTTTTCCTGAACAGCCAGGCTTCTGTCTCTCTGCAGATCGAGTGGGTGACACATGTCTTGCCACCAGCCCGCTGTTTCGCAGAGGGCAGCCTCTCCTGCTTCGCGCCAGCTTCCCGACAGCAATGCCAATGGCTCCTCTATTCTCCCAGGGCGGCGTGCCGTGCTCTCCCCAGTCATGCTCTTGGGGACCGTGTTGATAGGCGTGTCCCTTTCCTTAAGGCTGTTACCACAGGCGCCACCACGCTTCTCTCTTGGGCAGACGGGATGTCCTGGCAAAGTGGGTTTCACTCTGGGATGGTTTCTCCCACCCTGCTGCGGAGCACTTGGCTCAGGCAAGCAGCAGCACCCAAAAAACCCGACTCTTATTTCTAAGCGAATGCTCAACTTTCCAGAGGTTTTCCTGCTTGGCGCGAACCGCACTTCACTGCTGCTTCCCTAGTAAGGCTTTTGGCGTTAGGTCTCTCGTGTAAGGAAAAAGGAGTTGCGGAAGAGTTGGTGCCCCTGGGCCTTCCTTTCACGGGGCCCAGGTTCACCTTCTGGGCTCAGACTGCCTTGCGACATCAGGAGATACAGCCTAATCCCTGCAGCAGCGTGCATCGCTCAGGGTGGCACTCTGCGCAGACTGCCATCTCCCGGTTTAACCAGGGCCTGGACTATTCCTCTCGCATTCAGGCAGACTCAGGAACAGGCCTTTGGCTTCCCCAGACGAGAGGACAGGCGACAGGAGCACTCAACACTGCCCTTGCCCTGGGATGGTGAGCCTGTGGGGGACTGTCCCCGTTCCTTCCCCGGCCACCCCTGCCACCTCAAACGCTGCCACAACCTGGAGGAAGACGGTAGGCAATGGTCCTTTCCTCCAGGGAGCTGTTTCTGCGAGTCAATGTCGGGTGCCTGGTGGACCCCCAAAGGCTGCCCCAGGGTCAGGTGGCCAAGGAGCTACTGTCACCTTGGGCCAAGAAGCACAGGACAGGCCTGACTTCTGCCCAGACTCCTTTCTCAGAGTGGAGCACGCGCCCCTGCCCTAGTGGTCCCCTGGTGTTTCCTGAGCAGCCAGGCTTCTGTCTCTCCGCAGAGGGAGTGGGTGACACTTGTCTTGCCACCGGCCTGCTGTTCCTCAGAGGGCGGTTCTCCTGCATCGCGTCAGTTTCCCAAAAACAATGCCAACAGCTCCTCTGTTGTACCCGCGCAGAGTGCCGCGCTCTCCCCAGTTATGCTCCTGGTGACCGTGGTGACAGGCGTGTCCCTTTCCTTAAGGCTGTTACCACAGGCATGACCACGCTTCTCTCTCGGGCAGATGGGACTTCCAGACAAAGAGGGTTTCACTCTAGGGTGGTTTCTCCCACTGCACTGTGGAGCACTTGGCTCAAGCAAGCAGCAGCAGCCAAAAGACCTGACTCTTATTTCTATGCCAATGCTGAGATTTCCCAGAGGTTTTCCCGCTTGGCGCCAACCGCACTTAGCTGCTGCTTCCCCAGCAAGGCTTTGGGCGTTCGGTCTCCCGCGAAAGGGAAGAAGAGTTGCGGGAGAGTTGGTCCCTCTTGGGCTTTGCATTTCCGGGGCCCAGGTTCGCGCCCTGGGCTCACACTGCCTTGCCGACCTCAGAGAACGCAGCTTCGTCCCTGCTTCAGGGTGTGTCGCCCAGGGTGGCACTCTGTGCAGACTGCCATCTCCTGGTTTAACCAGGGCCTGGCCTTTTCCTCTCGTGTTCAGGCAGACTCAGGAACAGGCCCGTGCCTTCCCAGACGAGAGGAGAGGCAACAGTGGCACTCTACACCACGCACGCCCTGGGATGGTGAGCCTGTGGAGGACTGTTCCCGTTCCTTCCCCGGCCACCCCTGCCACCACAAACGCTGCCACATCCTGGAGGAAGACGGTAGCCAACGGCCCGTTCCTCCAGGGAGCTGTATTTGTGAGTTCAGGGACGGGCGCCAGTTAGACCCGCAAAGGCTGCCCCAGGGATAGGTGGCCAAGGAGCTGCTGTCACATTGGGCCTAGAAGCAAAGGACAGGCCTGACTTCTGCCCAGACTCCGTACTCTGAGTGGAGCACGCACCCCTGCCCTAGTCATCCCCTCCTGTTTCCTGAGCAGCCAGGCTTCTGTCTCTCTGCAGAGGGACTGGGTGACACTTGTCTTGCCACTGGCCCGCTGTTGCTCAGAGGGCAGGCTCTCCTGCTTCCCGTCAGTTTCCCAATAGCAATGCCAACAGCTCCTCTGTTTTCCCCGAGGGGGTGCTGCGCTCTCCCGAATCATGCTCCTGGTGACCGTGGTGACAGGCGTGTCCCTTTCCTTAAGGCTATTACCACAGGCGTGACCCCGCTTCTCTCTCGAGCAGAGGGGATGTCCGGGCAAAGAGGGTTTCACTCTGCGGTGGTTTCTCCCACCGCGCTGGGGAGCACTTGTCTTAGGCAAGCAGCAGCAGCCAAAAGACCCGACTCTTATTTCTCAGCGAATGCTGAGCTTTAGCAGAGGTTTTCATGCTTGGCACCAACTGCACTTCATTTCCGCTTCCCCAGCAAGGCTTTGGGTGTTCAGTCTCTCGCGTAAGGGAAGAAGAGTTGCGGAGAGTTCGTGCCCCTTGGGCCTTGCTTTCCCGGGGCCCAGGTTCACGGCCTGGGCTCACACTGCCTCGCCGACATTAGGATACACAGCCTCGTCCCTGCAGCAGCGTGCCTCGCCCAGGGTGGCACTCTGTGCAGACTGCCATCTCCCAGTTTAACCAGGGCCTGGCCTTTTCCTCTCGCGTTCAGGCAGACTCAGGAACAGGCCTGTGCCTTCCCCAGATGAGAGGAGAGGAGACAGGAGCACTGCATACTGCCAGTGTCTGGGATGGGGAGCCTGTGGGGAACTGTCCCCCTTCCTTCCCCAGCCTCCCCTGCCACTGGAAATGCTGCCACAACCTAGAGGAAGACGGTAGCCTACTGCCCATTCCTCCAAGGAGCTGTTTCTGCGATTCAGGGTAGGGCGCCTGGTGGACACGCAAAGGCTACCCCGGGGACAGGTGGCCAAGGAGCTGCTGTCACCTTGGGCCTAGAAGCACAGGGCAGGCCTGACTTCTGCCCAGACTCCTTTCTCAGAGTGGAGGACACGCCCGTGACCTTGTTGTCCCCTGGTGTTTCCTGAGCAGCCAGGCTTCTGTCTCTCCGCAGAGGGAGTGGGGGACACTGGTCTTGCCACCGGCCAGCTGTTCCTCAGAGGGCTGGCTCTCCTGCGTCGCGTCAGTTTCCCAACAGCAATGCCAACAGCTTCTCTGTTGTACCCGCGCGGCGAGCCGCGCTCTCCCCAGATATGCTCCTGGGGACCGTGGTGACAGGCGTGTCCATTTCCTTAAGGCTGTTACCACAGGCATGACCACGCTTCTCTCTCGGGCAGGTGGGACGTCCAGACAAAGAGGGTTTCATTCTAGGGTGGTTTCTCCCACTGCGCTGCGGAGCACTTGGCTCAGGCAAGCAGCAGCAGCCAAAAGACCAGACTCTTATTTCTCAGCGAATGATGAGCTTTCGCAGATGTTTTCCCGCTTGGTGCGAACTGCACTTCGTTGCCGCTTCCCCAGCAAGGCTTTGGGCGTTCCCTCTCTCGAGTAAGGGAAGAAGAGTTGCGGGAGAGTTGGTGCCTCTTTGGCCTTGATTTCCCAGGGCCCAGGTTCGAGCCCTGGGCTCACACTGCCTCGCTGACATCAGGAGACTTAGCCTCGTCCTGCAGCAGCTTGCGTCGCCCAGGGTGGCACTCTGCGCATACTGCCATCTCCTGGTTTAACCAGGGCCTGGCCTTTTCCTCTCGTGTTCAGGCGGACTCAGGAACAGGCCTGTGCCTTCCCCAGATGAGAGGAGAGGCGACAGGAGCACTCCCCACTGCCCACTCCCTGGGATGGTGAGCCTATGGGGGACAGTCCCCGTTCCTTCCCCGGCCACCCCTGCCACCGCAAACGCTGCCACGTCCTAGAGGAAGACGGTAGCCGACTGCCCGTTCCTCCATGGAGCTGTTTCTGCGATTCAGGGTCTGGCGCCTGGTGGACACGCAAAGGCTACCCCAGGGACAGGTGGCCAAGGAGCTGCTGTCACCTTGGGCCTAGAAGCACAGGAAAGGCCTGACTTCTGCCCAGTCTCCTTTCTCAGAGTGGAGCATGCGTCCCTGGCCATGTTGTCCCCTGGTGTTTCCTGAGCAGTCAGGCTTCTGTCTCTCTGCAGACGGATGGGTGACACTGGTCTTGCCACCGGCCCGGTGTTCCTCAGCGGGCAGGCTCTACTGCATCCTGTGTTTCCCGACATCAATGTCAACGGCTCCTCTGTTCTCCCAGGGGTGGGTACCGTGCTCACTCCAGACTTGCTCCTAGGGACCGTGGTGACAGGCTTGCCCCTTTCCTTAAGGCTGTTACCACAGTCGTGACCACGCTTCTCTCTCACGCAGAGCGGATGCCCGGGCAAAGAGGGTTTCACTCTGGGGTGGTTTCTCCCACCGTTCTGCGGAGCACTTGCCTCAGGCAAGCAGCAGCAGCCAAAAAACCCGACTCTTACTTCTCAGCGAATGCTGAGCTTTGGCAGAGGTTTTCCTGCTTGGCGCCAACTGCACTTCGCTATTGCTTCCCCAGCAAGGCTTTGGGCGTTCACTCTCTTGAGTAAGGGAAGAAGAGTTGTGGGAGAGTTGGTGCCTCTTGGGGCTTGCTTTCCCAGGGCCCAGTTTCATGCCCTGGGCTCACACTGCCTCACCGACGTCAGGAGAGGCAGCCTCATCCCTGCAGCAGCATGCGTCGCCCAGGGTGGCACTCTGTGCAGACTGCCATCTCCCGTGTTAACCAGGGCCTGGCCTTTTCCTCTCAGGTTCTGGGGGACTCAGGCACAGGCCTGTGCCTTCCCAGATGAGAGGAGAGGCGACAGGAGCTCTCCACACCGCCCGCACCCTGGGATGGTGAGCCTGTGGGGGACAGTCCCCGTTCCTTCCGCGGCCACTCCTGCCACAGCAAATGCTGCCACGTCCTGGAGGAAGACGGTAGCCGACTGCCAGTTCCTCCAGGGAGCTGTTTCTGCGAGTTCATGGCTGGGCGCCTGGTAGACCCGCAAAGGCTGCCCCAGGGACAGGTGGCCAAGGAGCTGCTGTCACCTTGGGCCTAGAAGCACAGGACAGGCCTGACTTCTGCCCAGACTCCTTTCTCAGAGTGGAGCACGCGCCCTGCACGAGTCGTCCCCTGGTGTTTCCTGAGCAGGCAGGCTTCTGTCTCTCTGCAGAGAGAGTGGGAGACACTTTTCTTGACACCGGCCCGCTGTTCCTCAGCGGGCAGGCTGTCCTGCTTCGCATCAGTTTCCCAACAGCAATGCCAACGTCTCCTCTGTTCTCCCGGGGCGGCGTGCCGCGCTCTCCCCAGACATGCTCCTGGGGACCGTGGTGACAGGCGTGCCCGTTTCCTTAAGGCTGTTACCACAGGCGCCACCACGCTTCTCTCTTGGGCAGAGAGGATATCCGGGCAAAGAGGATATCACTCTAGGGTGGTTTCTCCCACCGCGCTGTTGAACACTAGGCTCAGGCAAGCAGCAGCAGCCAACATATTCGACTCTGGTTTCCCAGTGAATGTTGAGCTTTCTCAGAGGTTTTTGGCGTGGTGGGAACAGCACTTTGCTGCTACTTCCCCAGCAAGGCTTTGGGCGTCACTCTCTTGCGTGAGGGAAGAAGAGTTGCATGAGACTTGGGGCCTCTTGGGCCTTGCTTTTCCGGGGCCCAACTTTGTGCCCTGGGCTTGCACTGCCTCGCTGACATCAGGAGACGCAGCATCGTCCCTGTAGCAGCGTGCCTTGTCCAGGGTGGCACTCTGCACAGAGTGCCATCTCCTGGGTTAGCAAGGGCCTGGCCTTTTCCTCTCGTGTTCAGGGGGACTCGGGAACAGGCCCGTGCCTTCCCCAGACGACAGGAGAGGCGACAGGAGCACTGCACAATGCCCGCGCCCTGGGATGGTGAGCCTGTGGGTACTGTCCCCGCTCCTACCCTGGACACCCCCGTCAGTGCAAACGCTGCCACATCCTGGAGGAAGATGGAAGCTGACTGCCTGTTCCTCCAGGGAGCTGTTTCTGCGAGTTCAGGGCCTTGTGGCAACCCGACGTCGGCCCTAGGGGCATGTGGCCAAGGAGCTGATGCCTTCTCAAATCTTAGCTTGTAAACCTCGAGTAAGTACCACCACCTTCCCTGCAAGAAACTAGCCTGAAGCCGATCTTCCTTTTGCGTGCTGGCCTCTTTCGCGACGAGAAAAAGAGTCACCCTGGTAGGTTGTTGTGGAACCCTAAGGCAGGCTGCCTGCCAGGCCTCAGAAGGGGGCTGTCCGATAAAGAGGCCCTTTGCCTCGGCCTCCACGAAGCCCCGCACAAGGGCGTCGACTGGGGCTTCTGCTGGGACCGTGACGCTGGACGCACAGTAGAACAAACCGTCTAGTGCTGAGGGCATGGGCGGACTTCTGACAGCAGCCCCGCTTCCCTCAGCCTGAAGCCCGCCGTCCTAGGCCCCACTGGGGCGAATGTTAGGGGAGCACCGTGCTGCACATCCGACTCATGAAGAAGACAGGATGGGGACACCGTCCTTCAGACAAACCTCTCTGGGGGCGCTCTGTGCAGGGAGGCCTGCCCGTAATGAGCGACAGAAGCACAGAGCCACTGCCACGGGATAGCTTCAGGAGAACGCATTTGCACTGGAAGCCCCACTCTGTCCCGTGAAGAGAGAAGCGGTGGTGACACCTAGAAGCACAGAGCAGTGCACCAACCACTCAGCTTCTTGAACCAGCTTAACCGAGGGTGCCCTGTCAACTCTGCATTCCGCTAAACCCAAAGCCTTCTCTCAAACACGTAGGAAAGTGCCCACACCCTGACGGATTGGGCCTCCACCGCAGGGACAAGTGGGTGCCGACAGCATCTCTGGTGCGACAGTGTGCTTCAGGGACACACAATTGTTTCACCCAGGGACCTGGAAGCCGAAAGGGACAGCGAAAACGTCCTCCCTTAACGACATGCACTAATAGAGAAGCGTGGATGTGAGAGGAATGGGCCAGCTTCCTGAGGACGGAGCTCCCGGGCTCTTGGGCCCGCCTCTCCCGGGGCAGCGCCTCGCGTCTTACATGGGGAAACAGTTTGCTGCCTCGGAGTGTGTGGGAACCTGAGGTCAAGCTCCTCGACATCCCTGTGAGAAACAAGTCAGGGTGGAAGGCCAACACCGTCCCCACACACGTCGCTCCACAGAGAAGGATGCCTTCTCAAAGCTTAGCCTGGAAACCTCGCGTAAGCACCACGGCCTTACCTCCAAGAAACAAGCCTGAAGCCGAGCTGCCTTTCGCGTGCAGGCCTCTTTCGCGAATAGACAAACAGTCACCCTGGCGGGTTGGTGCGGAAGTCTAAGGAAGGCTGCCTGCCGGACCTCATGTCGGGGGCCATCCGAGAAGGCGGCCCCTTCCCTCGTCCTCATGGAAGCCCCGCACAAGGTCATTGAAAGCGGCTCCTGCTGCCACCATGACACGGGAACCACAGCAGAACAAACACTCTAGTTCTGAGGGCGCGGGAGTACTTCTGACAATAGCCCCGCTTCCCTCAGCCTGACGCCCACTGTCGTTTGACCCCACCGGAGCAGGCATTAGGTAAGCACCGTGCTGCACATCCGGCTCATGCAGAGGACAGGACTGCGACGCCAACCTTCAGGCAGACCTCTCTGGGGGCGCCCTGAGCCAGGAGGCCTGCCTGAAACGGGCGGTGGCAATGCAGAGCCAGTGTCACGGGATTGCTTCAGGACGACGCATTCGCCCGACAAGCCCCACTCTGTTCTGTGACGAGAAAAGCAGTGGTGACACCTAAACACACAGAGCATGGCGCCAACACCTCAGCTCCTCGAACGAGTTGAAGGCAGGGGGCCCTGTCAGCCCCACCTTCCCCTAAGCCAAAGCCTTCTCTCAGACACGGATGAAAGTTCACACACCCTGCTGGCTTGGGCCTCCACCCCAGGGACCGGTGGGTGCCGCCAGCACCTGCGGGGCGACAGCAGGCTTCAGGGAGACACGGTTGTACCACGCAGGGGTCTGGAAGCCAAACGAGACAGCGGGGCCCTGAATCCAAAGCAACACCGTGCAAATGGAAAAAAGCCCTCTCCCTGAGCGACCTGCGCAACGAGAGAAGCGTGGATGAGAGAGGAAGCGGCCCATTTCCTGAGGCGGGAGCGCCGGGCCTGTGGCGCCGGCCTCTCCAGGGGCAGCACCTCGCGTCGTACACCAGGGAATCAGTTTGCTGACCTGGAGTGTGTGGCAACACCTGAGGTCAAGGCCCTTGACCTCCCTGTGAGAAACAAGTCAGCGTGTAATGCCAACACCATCCCTGCACACGGCGCTTCACGGAGAAGGATTACGTCACAAAGCTTAGCCTGGAAACATCTAGAGAGCACCACAGCCTTACCTCGGAGAAACAAGCGTGAAGCCGAGCTGCCTTTCGCATGCAGGCCTCTTTCGGTAAGAAAGAGTTGGCCCAGCGGGTTGGGGCAGAAGCCTAAGGAAGGCTGCCTGCCAGGCCTTGGGTCGGGGGCCGACCGAGAAGGCGGCCCCTTCCCTCAGCCTCACGGAAGCCCCGCACAAGGGCGTCAAAAGCGGCTCCTGCTAACCCCGTGACACGGGACCCACAGCAGAACAAACACTCTAGTTCAGAGAGTGGGGGCGGACTTCGGACAGCAGCCTCTCTTCCCTCATCCTGACGCCGGGTCTGAGTTCCCTCATCTCCATGAACAACCTCTATGGAGGAGGCCCAGTTAGCCCCTGTTTCCCCTAAAGCCAAAAAGCCTTTTCTCAGACATGGCAAACCTATGCACACCCCGAGGGCTTTGGCCTCCACCCCAGAGAACTGTGGGTGCCGCCAGCACCTCAGGTGTGACAGCGTGTTTCAGGGATATAGAGTCGTTTCACACAGTGGCCCAGAATCCGATCGAGCCAGCGGGGACCTGAAATTAGAGCAACAGTGTTGTCCGGGAAAAGAGTTCTCCCTGGAATAGAGTCCGGGAAGAGATACTCGTGGTTGAGAGAGGAAGCGTCCTGCTTCCTGTTGGGCAAGCTTTTGGGCTGAGGGGCCATCCTCTGCCAGCTCAGTGCCTGACATCGTGCAAGGGGAAGTGGTCTGCTAACTCAGAGTGTGTGTGAACACCTGAAGTAAATCCCTCTGCCTCCCTCTGAGAGAGAAGTCAGTGTGGGATGTCAACACCATCCCCGCACACGTCGCTCTACGGAGAAGGATGCCTTCTCAAACTTGAGCCTGCACAATGTGAGAGAGAACCAGAGCCTTACCTCTAAGAAACCCGCCTAAAGATAAGCTGCCTTTCACGTGCAGGCCTCTCTCGCCAAGAGAGAAAGAGTGGCGCCTACGTGTTGGTGCGGAATCCTGAGGAAGGTTCCGGGCCCTCAGTTCGGAGGACATCTGAGAAGGTGTCCTTTCACTCGCCACACAGAAGCCCCACAGAAGGGCGTACAAACTGGCTCTTGCTCCTACTGTGACCACGGGACCCACAGCAGAACACACACTCTAGGTCTGAGTGCACGGGAGTACTTCTGACAGGAGCCCCGCTTTTCTATGCCTGACCCTCACCGTCGGTCGGCCCCACTGGAGCAAGCGTTAAGAAAGCACCGTGCTGCATACCTGTCTCATGAAGAGGACAGGACGGCAACGCGCTCCCTCAGGCACACCTCCTTGGAGGCGCCCTGTACAGGGAGGCCTGTCCAAAATGGGGGGGGGGGCCAGGCGGGGGGGAGTAGAAGCGCAAAGCAAGTGACCCAGAAGACACCCAGAAGTACAGAGCAAGGCGTGAACGCCTTAGCTCCATGACCCAGCTTCTCGGAGGGGTCCCAATCAGCTCCAGTTTCCCCTAAAGCCAAAGAGCCTTCTGTCAGATGCTGGCGAACACACACACCTGGAGGGCTTTGTCCCCCCACCCTAAGACCCTGTCGGGGCTGCCAGCACCTCTGGTCTAAAAGCGTGTATCAAGAAGACAGAGTCGGTTCACACAAGGGCCTGGAAGCCGAACTAGCCAGCAGGACCCTCAATTCCAAAAACCATCATTCCCGGGATTCAAGAACACTGAGGGGAGGTAGAAGGAGGCGCTGTTTCAGCCTGTAATCTAAAGCTAGCTGATTACCTACCAAAGAACTCTGATCATCCATGAAATTAGGCTGAGATTAGAATTATGCATTTCTGGATATCTAAGGGGTCAGGAGAAGCCAGTGGGCAGGTAAAGTGGAGTGGGAACATCAGACTGATATTGGAAGATAAACAAAAGATGGAGGGAGCCACCTGAAGGGACCCATTGGATAGTAATACCCCAATACAAGAGTGCCCTGCGACTGAGGACCAGCATTAACTTGGTGTCTGGTGGAAAGCACTCAAAAAGTGCAAAGGATCTAGTTGGAAATTGTGGGAATAGGAGTGGTTAGGGACAGGGGCTTAAGTCCCCGGTCCCCGGACAGCCACCCCTGTCACTGATCCAGATAGTGTGGCAAGGCGGCCAGGTCTTGGTCCCTGAGCCACCAGCAGGCCTGAGAGCCTCTGGGTGGCGGCTCCCTTGAGGGTGAGGGATCCTCATCAGCTGACAGAACCACAGCCTTTTGCACTCTCTATGCGCACCCCCATGCAGCAAGAGTCTGAGTCATGCCCCACATGGCCCCCTTGAGAGAGGTGCATGCAGGCACCAGCTGGCGCTCTCTCAGACCCCAGAGAGTCTGAGCACTCCCAGACCGGGCCAGTGGGAGAATCTCAGTGCGCTATCCCTGCTTGGACCTCTCTGGAGGTCTGGAACTGCCCAGACAACCGCAGCTATTGTGGTCTTGGGTACAAGTGGGAATTCCTGTGACCCCAGAGACCATGACTGGGAACGTGCTCTGCCAGTGGCCAAGGGGGAATTTATGTGTCCTGGAGCACCCAGAGGGGAACAGACTGAGGCTTCTCTCTGAAAGGGAGGTCTGGATGCAGTTTACTCTCCTCTAAACCTTCAAAAACCATCAAAAGCTGCCAAGGGGAGAGAAAACAAATGAACAAACAAAAAAACCTCCAGAGAAAAAAAGCTTGAAAAACTGGATTCCTCAGAGCCCACCCCCTTGGTGGGGGCAGGAGGACTTAACTCTAGGGACATTGCCTGAAAACCCACACAGTAGGCCTCTCTCCCAGAAAATCAACCAAAAAAAAAAAAAAAAAAAAAAAAAAAGACAAGAGGACTACCGCCACTACTTCATAGATACAACTTTTATTTTTATTTTGTTCTCACAATTCTGGTCCATTTTTTAAATCTATATATAACTTTTTAACCTTTTTACCATCACAGTGAGATGTCTAGTACATCAAATTCAATAATAACCTTTTAACCTGAACTTTTTGATACATATACCTTTGTTTTTCTTTTGCTTTTCTATTTTTTATTTTTTTTAAATTTTATTTTATTTTAGTTTATCCTTTTTTAAAAAAATACTTATATACAGCTAAGCTTCAAGGTAATCCCCTTTCCCAATCAATGCTACCCCTATAGGTAAACCAGTTTTTAATCCCCCTTTATCTTAGGAAAGTTGAGTCCTTTAACAAAGATATCAAGATACATCCAGGAAGAATCAAAATAACCTTCCTCACCAACTGAGAATTTATAACTACTCTCCCATCTTTTTCTTCCACCAGTGTTTCTGCATATTTGTTTTTTCTCCTGGTAGTATATAAATCTTATACTTGGGGTTCTTTTTGACGAGTTTTTTGTTTGTTTGTTTGATTTTATATATTTTTTTTTCTCTTGTCATCTACTTTTGTCTGTCTTTTTGTTTGTCTGTTTTTGTTTGTATACTTCATAAATATTCCCTTGGAGCCCATTTGGGCTGGGCCTTCTCTTTTATCTTCCCTTTTTTTTTTTCCTCTCTCTCTCTCTCTTTCTCTCTCTCTGTCTTTTTCTTTTATTTTTTCTTTTGTTTGTGAAGGGACTCTTGACTGCTCAGATGTGTTCCAGGGTGCACCTTGCCTGTACCACGGTCAGTACATCTTTTCAGTACATCCCCTGAGTCATCTTTGATGGTTTCCTCGCTGGAGACTTGCTGGCTAGAGGCTGTATAAAGTCTTGGCATAGATGAGGTCCTCGTTTTGGTGCTCTCTGTTATGCCCCAATAATGGGTCCGGGATTAAAGGAGCGAGACTGATACAAAGCGAAGGTCAAGCAAAGCTTTATTTCGCGCCAAGCATCAAGAATCTCACCGAACGTTCGGGGCCGCACCTCTTCCAAGAGAGGGCGACCCTTGTCTGTTTCACAGACTAGCTTTTAAGGGCAAAGGCCATGCGGTCAGGCCTGGCCACGCACAGGTGGCCAATGAGATTGTAACACACACAGGAAATTCCATAGTGATGCTAGGAGACCAATTCAGTTACAATTGACCCTCGTACACATTTGAACCAGCCTATTACACCTTGATTGGGATTGGCGTCCAAAAGGATGGTGAGCTGTGGGGGACTGTCCCCGTTCCTTCCCCGGCCACCCCTGCCACCGTAAACACTGCCACATCCTGGCGGAAGACAGTAGCCGACTGCTGGTTCCCCCAGGGAGCTGTTTCTGTGAGTTCAGGGTCCGGCACCTGGTGAACCCACAAAGGCTACCCCAGGGACTGGTGTCCAAGGAGCTGCTGTCAACTTGGGCCTAGAAGCACAGGACAGGCCTGACTTCTGCCCAGACTTCTTTCTCAGAGTGGAGCACGCGCCCCTGCCCTAGTCGTCCTCTGGTGTTTCCTGAGCAGCCAGGCTTCTGTCTCTCCGCAGAGGGAGTGGGCGACACTTGTCTTGCCAACGGCCCATTATTCCTCAGCGGGCAGGCTCTCCTGCTTCACGTAAGTTTCCAGGCAGCAATGCCAATGGCTCCTCTCTTCTCCCGGGGCGGCATGCCGCACTCTCCCAAGACATGCTCTTGGGGACCGTGTTGACAGGCGTGTCCCTTCCTTAAGGGTGTTACCACAGGCATGACCACGCTTCTTTCGAGGGCAAAGGGGATGTCTGGGCAAAGCGGGTTTCACTCTGGGGTGGTTTCTCCTGCCGTGCAGCAGAGCACTTGGCTCAGGTAAGCAGAAGCACCCAAAAAACCGGACTCTTATTTCTCAGCGAATGCTGAGCTTTTGTAGAGGTTTTCCGGCTAGGCGCGAACCGCACTTCGCTGATGCTTCCCCAGCAAGGTTTTGGGAGTTCGCTCTCTTGCGTAAGGGAAGAAGAGTTGCGGGAGAGTTGGTGCCTCTTGGGCCTTGCTTTCCCGGGGCCCAGGTTCGTGCCCTGGGCTCACACTGTCCCGCCAACGTCATGAGACGCAGCCCCGTCCCTGCAGCAGCCTGCGTCGCCCTGGGTGGCACTCTGCGCAGACTGCCATCTCCCGGTTTAACCAGGGCCTGGCCTTTTCCCTCGAGTTCAGGTGGACTCACGAACAGACCTGTGCCTTCCCCAGACGAGAGGAGAGGCGACAGGAGCACTCCACACTGACCTCGCCCTGGGGTGGTGAGCCTGTGGGGGACTTTCCGCGTTCCTTCCCCGGCCACCCTGCCACCGCAAATGAAGCCTGGACCTGGAGGAAGCTGGTAGCCAATGGCCCGTTCCTCCAAGGAGCGGTTTCTGCGAGTTTAAGGGTCGGGCTCCTGGTGGACCCGCAAAAGGCTTCCCCAGGGACAGGTGGCCAAGGAGCTACTGTCACCTTGGGCCAAGAAGCACAGGACAGGCCTGACTTCTGCCCAGACTCCTTTCTCAGAGTGAAGCATGTGCCCCTGTCCTAGTCGGCCCCTGGTATTTCCTAAGCAGCCAGGCTTCTGTCTCTCCACAGAGGGAGTGGGTGACACTTGTCTTGCCACCGGCCCGCTGTTCCTCAGAGGGCAGGCACTCCTGCTTCGCATACTGACAGCAATGCCAACGGCTCCTCTGTTCTCCCAGGACGGCATGCCGCGCTCTCCCCAGACATGCTCCTGCGGACCGTGGTGAGAGGCTTGTCCCTTTCCTTAAGGATCTTACCACAGGCGTGACCCCGCTTCTCTCTCGGGCAGAGGGGATGTCCGGGCAAAGAGGGTATCACTCTGGGGTGGTTTCTCCCACCGCGCTGCGGAGCACTTGGCTCAGGCAAGCAGCAGCAGCCAAAAGACCCGACTCTTATTTCTCAGCGAATGCTGAGCTTTCCCAGAGGTTTTCCCACTTGGCGCGAACCACACTTCGCTGCTGCATCCCCAGCAAGGCTTTGGGCGTTCGGTCTTTCTCATAAGGGAAGAAGAGTAGCAAGAGAGTTGGTGCCTCTTGGGCATTGCTTTCCTGGGGCCCAGGTTCGTGCCCTGGGCTCACAATGCCTCGCTGAGGTCAGGAGACACAACCTCGTCCCTGCAGCAGCATGCGTTGCCCAGGGTGGCACTCTGCACAGACTGCCATCTCCCGGGTTAGCCAGGGACTGGCCTTTCCCTCTAGCATTCAGGCAGACTCAGGAACAGGCCTGTGCTTTTCCCAGACAAGAGGAGAGGCGACAGGAGCACTGCACACCGCCCACACCCTGGGATGGTGAGCCTGTGGGGGACTGTCCCCGTTCCTTCCCCGGCCACCGCTGCCACCACAAACGCTGCCACATCCTGGCGGAAGATGATAGCTGACTGCCCGTTCCTCCAAGGAGCTGTTTCTTTGAGATCAGGGTCCGGCACCTGGTGGACCCACATAGGATGCCCCACACAGGTGGCAAAGGAGCTGCTGTCACCTTGGGCCTAGAAGCACAGGACAGGCCTGACTTCTTCCCAGACTCCCTTCTCAGAGTGGAGCACGCGCCCCTTCTCTAGTTGTCCCCTGGTGTTTCCAGAGCAGCCAGACTTCTGTCTCTCTGCAGAGGGAATGGGTGACACTTGTCTTGCCACCGGCCCGCTGTTCCTCAGCGGGCAGGCTCTCCTGCTTCTTGTCAGTTTCCCAACAGCAATGCTAACGTCTCCTCTGTTCTCCCGGGGCGGCGTGCCGTGTTCTCCCCAGACATGCTGCTGGTGACCTAGGAGACAGGCGTGTCCCTTTCCTTAAGGCTGTTACAACAGGCGCCACCACGCTTCTCTCTCGGGCAAAGGGGATGTCCGGGCAAAGAGGATTTCACCCTGGGGTGCTTTCTCCCACCGCGCTGTGGAGCACTTGGCTCAGGCAAGCAGCAGCAGCCAAAAGACCAGACTCTTACTTCTCAGCGAATGCTGAGCTTTCGCAGAGGTTTTCCTGCTTGGTGTGAACCGCACTTCGCTGATACTTCCCCAGCAAGGCTTTGGGCGATCGCTCTCTCGCGTAATGGAAGAAGAGTTGCGGGAGAGTTGTGCCTCTTGGGCCTTGCTTTCCCAGGGCCCAGGTCGAGCACTGGGCTCACACTGCATCTCCGTCGTCAGGTGACGCAGCCTCATCACTGCAGTATCGTGCGTCACCCAGGGTGGCTCTCTGCGAAGACTGCTATCTCCTGGTTTAACCAGGGCCTGGCCTTTTCCTCTCGTGTTCAGGCGGACTCAGGAACAGGCCTGTGCCTTCCCCAGATGAGATGAGAGGCAACAGGAGGACTCCACACCGCCCGCGCCCTGAGATGTTGAGCCTGTGGGGGACTGTCCCCGTTCCTTCCCCAGCCACCCCTGCCACCACAAACGCTGCCACAACCTGGAGGAAGATGGTAGCCGACTGCCCATTCCTCCAGGGAGCTGTTTCTGCGAGTTCAGGGTCGGGCGCCTGGTGGACCCGCAAAGGCTTCCCCAGGGACAGGTGGCCAAGGAACTGCTGTCACCTTGGGCCAAGAAGCACAGGACAGGCCTGACTTCTGCCCAGACTTCTTTCTCAGAGTGGAGAACACGCCCCTGCCCTAGTCATCTCCTGGTGTTTCCTGAGCAGCCAGGCTTCTGTCTCTCCACAGAGGGAGTGGGTGACACTTGTCTTGCCACCGGACCGCTGTTCCTCAGAGGGCAGGCTCTCCTGTTTCGCGTCAGTTTCCCGACAGCAATACAAACGGCTCCTCTATTCTCCCGGGGCGGTGTGCCGTGGTCTCCCCAGACATGATCTTGGGGTCCGTGGTGACAGCCGTGTCCCTTTCCTTAAGGGTGTTACCACAGGCGCCACCACACTTCTCTCTCAGGTAGATGGGATGTCCGGGCAAAGAGGGTTACCCTCTGGGGTGGTTTCTCCCACCGCGCTGTGGAGCATTTGTCTTAGGCAAGAAGCAGCTGCCAAAAGACCCGACTCTTATTTCTCAGCAAATGCTGAGCTTTTGCAGAGGTTTTCCCACTTGGTGCGAACCGCACTTCGCTGCTGCTTCCCCAGCATGGGTTTGGGCGTTCGGTCTCTCGCGTAATGGAAGAAGAGTTGCGGGAGTGTTGGTGCCTATTGGGCCATGCTTTCCTGGGGCCCAGTTTCCCTCCCTGGGCTCACACTGCCTCGCCGACATCGGAGGACGCAGCCTGGTCCCTGCAGCAGCCTGTGTCTCCCAGGGTGGCACTCTACGCAGACTGCCATTTCCCGGGTTAACCAGGGTCTTGCCTTTTCCTCTCGCGTTCAGGCGGATTCAGGAACAGGCCTGTGCCTTCCCCAGACAAGAGGAGAGGAGACAGGAGCACGGCACACTGCCCGCGCCCTGGGATTTTGAACCTGTAGGGGACTGTCCCCGTTCCTTCCCCGGCACCCCTGCCACCGCAAACGCTGCCACAACCTAGAGGAAGATGGTAGCCAACTGCCCGTTCCCTCAGGGAGCTGTTTTAGCGAGTTCAGGGTCGGGCGCCTAGTGGACTCCCAAAAACTGCCCCAGGGATAGGTGGCCAAGGTGCTGCTGTCTTCTTGGGCCTAGAAGCACAGGACAGGCCTGACTTCTGCCCAGACTCCTTTCTTAGAGTGGAGCATGCGCCCATGCCCTTGTTGTCCCCTGGTGTTTCCTGAGCAGCCAGGCTTCTGTCTCTCCGCAGAGGGAGTGGGTGACACTTGTCTTGCCACCGTCCCGCTGTTCCTCAGAAGGCAAGCTCTCTTGCATCGCTTCAGTTTCCCAACAGCAATGCCATCAGCTCCTCTGTTCTTCCAGGGCTACGTGCCACGCTCTCCCCAGACTTGCTCCTGTGGACCGTGGTGACTGGGGTGTACCTTGCCTTATGCTAACGCAGTTGAAAACCCTTCAAATATTGTGAGAGAAGTGTGTTTTGGATGGACTCGTGACAGGGTTGAGGCTGTGGAACATTCAGAGCTGTTGGAAATGATTGTGTTGGAAAAATATATCATCGATAACAGGGCCCTGGTCTCGGACGTCTAAACCGGTTACCACAGGTAGTTTGCATTAAGGGAAACTCCTTCAGGGGGAAACACATTCTTGGCAGTGTCTTCCCAGTTGATGAGAAAAGGTAGAACAACGACGGACTCTGTGCAGTTTAGATACTGTGAGTGAAGTGCAGGCTACTGCTCTTTGGGGTCCAAAACATATAGTGGAAGAGCACGACCTGTGTGCATCCACACTGTTTAACACAGTTGAAAACACATCAAACATCGCGTAAGAAGTGTGTTTTGGGTGGACTTGTAACAGGGTTGAGGCTGTGGAAAATTGGGAGCTGTTGAAAATGACTGTGTTGAAAACATGTATCATCGCGAACAGGGCCCTGGTCTTGGACGTCTAAACCGGTTACCACAGGTAGTTTGCATTAAGGGAAACTCCTTCAGGGGGAAACACATTCTTGGCAGTGTCTTCCCAGTTGAGGAAAATAGGTAGAACAATGACGGGCTCGGTGCAGGTTAGATACTGTGAGTGAAGTACAGGCTACTGCTCTTTGTGGTCCAAAATGTATAGTGGCAGAGCACGACCTGTGCTCATCCACACTGTCTAACGCAGTTGAAAACACTTCAAACATCGCGTGAGAAGTGTGTTTTGGATGGACTCTTGACAGGGTTGAGTCTGTGGAAAACTGGAAGCTGTTGGAACTGACTGTGTTGGAAACACGTATCATCATGAACAGGGCCCTGGTCTCAGACGTCTAAACCGGTTACCAGGGGTAGGTCTGCGTTAAGGGGAACTCCTTCAGGCAGAGACACATTCATGGCAGTGTCTTCCCAGTTGAGGAAAGAAGGTAGAACAATGATGGACTCTGTGCAGTTTAGATACTGTGAGTGAAGGGCAGGCTACTGCTCTTTGGGGTCCAAAACGCATAGTGACAGAGCACGACCTGTGCTCATCCTCACTCTCTAACGCAGTTGAAAACACTTCAAACATCACGCAAGAAGTGTGTTTTGGATGGACTCGTGAAAAGGTTGAGGCTGTGGAAAGTTGGATGCTCTTGGACCTCTCCTTGGAAAACATGAAGAGACACGTAAAGGCCTTTACTGGTGACCATAGGAAGGACTCTGTTCAGGGAAATACCTTCAGGCAGAAACACATTATTTGTAGTGTCTTCCCAGTTGAGGAGAAAAGGAAGAACAACGACGGACTCTGTACAGGTTAGATTCTGTGAGTGAAGTGCGGGCTACTGTCCTTTGGGGTCCAAAACATATAGTGCTAGAGCACGACCTGTGCTCAGCCACATTAACACAGTTGAAAACACTTCAAATACCGCGAGAGAAGTGTGTTTTGGGTGGACTCGTGACAGGATTGAGGCAGTGGACAGTTGGATGCTCTTGGACCTCTCGGTGGAAAACATGAAGAGACGCGTAAAGGCCCTTACTGGTGACTATAGGAAGGGCTCTGTCCAGGGAAATTCCTTCAGGCGGAAACACATTATTGGCAGTGTCTTCCTAGTTGAGGAGAAAAGGTAGAACAACGACAGACTCTGTGCAGGTTAGATACTGTGAGTGAAGTACAGGCTACAGCTCTTTGGGGTCCAAAACGTATAGTTGCAGAGCACGACCTGTGCTCATCCACACTAACGCAGTTGAAAACACTTCAAATATCGTGAGAGAAGTGTGTTTTGGATGGACTCATGACAGGGTTGAGGCTGTGGAAAGGAGGAAGCTGCTGGAACTGACTGTGTTGGAAACATGTATCATCGCGAACAGGGCCCCTGGTCTTGGACATCTAAACCGGTTACCAAAGTAGCTTGCGTTAAGGGAAACTCCTTCAGGGGGAAACACATTCTTGGCCGTGTCTTCCCAGTTGAGGAAAGAAGGTAGAAGAACGACGGGCTCTCTGCAGTTTAGATACTGTGAATGAAATGCAGTCTCCTGTTCTTTGGGGTCCAAAACGTGTAGTGCAAGAGCATGACCTGTGCTCATCCACAGTGTCTAACGCAGTTGAAAACACTTCAAACATCATGAGAGAGGTGTGTTTTGTATGGACTCGCGACAGGGTTGAGGCTGTGGAAAGTTGGGAGCTGTTGAAAATGACTGTGTTGAAAACATGTATCATCGCGAACAAGGTCCTGGTCATTGACACCTCAACCGGTTACCACAGGTAGCTTGCATTAAGGGAAAGTCCTTCAGGCGGAAACACATTCTTGGCAGTGTCTTCCCAGTTGAGGAAAGAAGGTAGAACAAAGACGGACTCTGTGCAGTTTAGATACTGTGAGTGAAATGCAGGCTACTGCTTTTTGCGGTCCAAAATGTATAGTGGCAGAGCACGACCTGTGCTCATCCACAGTGTCTAGTGCAGTTGAAAAACTTCAAACATCGTGAGAGAAGTTTGTTTTGGATGGACTCGTAACAGTGTTGAGGCTGTGGAAAGTTTGGAGCTGTTGGAACTGACTGAGTAGAAAACATGAAGAGTCACATACAGAGCCCAAATTGGGACTTCCATACCGCTGACCATGAAAAGGTCTGTGGCCTTAAGGAAATGGACACGCCTGTCACCACGGTCCCCAGGAGCATGTCTGGGGAGAGTGCGAAACGCTGCCCCAGGAGAACAGAGGAACCGTTGGCACTGATGTCGGGAAACTGACGTGAAGTAGGAGAGCCTTCCCTCTGAGGAACAGTGGGCTGGTGGCAAGACCAGTGTCCCCCATTCCCTCTGGGAGAGACAGAAGTCTGTCTGCTCAGGAAACACCAGGGGACGACAAGGGCAAGGGTGTGTTCTCCACTCTGATAAAGGAGTCTGGGCAGAAGTCAGGCATGTCCTGTGCTTCTAAGCCCAAGATGACAGCAGCTCCTTGGTCACCTGTCCCTGGGCAGCCTTTGCGGGTCCACCAGGCACCTGACCCTGAACTCGCAGAAATAGCTCCTGGAGGAACGGGCAGTCAGCAACCGGATTCCAGCAGGATGTGGCACATTTGCGGTGGCAGGATTGGCAGGGGAAGCAACAGGGACAGTCCCCTACAGGAAAACCATCGCAGGGCGTGGATGGTGGGGAGTACTCCTGTCGCTCTCCTCTCGTCTGGGGAAGGTTCAGGCCTGTTCCTGAGTCCGCCTAAATGAGAGAGGAGAAGACCTGGCCCTGGCTAACCCGGGAGCAGCCAGTCTGCGCAGAGAGCCTCCCTGGGCGATGTACGCTGCTGCAGGGACGAGGCTGCGACTCCTGAAGTCGGCGAGGCAGTGTGAGCCAAAGGCGCTAACCTGGGCCCTGGGAAAGCAAGGCCCGAGAGGCATCAACTCTCCTGCAACTCTTCTTCCCTTACAAGAGAGAGCGAACGCCCAAAGCCTTGATGGGGAAGCAGCAGTGAAGTGCGGTTCGCGCCAAGCGGGAAAACCTCTGCGAAACCTCAGCATTCGCTGAGAAATAAGAGTCAGGTTTTTTGGCTGCTGCTGCTTGCCTGAGCCAAGTGCTCTGCAGCGCGGTGGGAGAAACCACCCCAGAGTGAAACCCACTTTGCCCGGACATCCCCTCTGCCCAAGAGAGAAGCATGGTCATGCCTGTGCTATAGCCTTAAGGAAAGGGACACGCCTATCAACACGGTCCCCAAGAGCATGTCTGGGGAGATCATGGCACGCCGCCCCGGGAGAACAGAGGAGCCGTTGGCATTGCTGTCAGGAAACTGATGCAAAGCAGGAGAGCCTGCCCTCTGAGGAACAGCGGTCCGGTGGCAAGACAAGTGTCACCCATTCCCTCTGCAGAGAGACAGAAGCCTGGCTGCTCAGGAAACACCAGGTGATGACAAGGCCAGGGGTGCGTGCTCCACTCTGAGAAAGTAGTCTGTGCAGAACTCAGGCCTGACCTGTGCTTCTAGGTCTAATGTGAAGGCAGCTCCTGGGACACCATTCCCTGGGGCAGCCTTTGCATGTCCATCACGCGCCCGACCCGGAATCGAGTAACAGATCCCTGGAAGAACGGGCCGTCGACTACCATCTTCCTCCAGGTTGTGGCAGCGTTTTCGGTGGCATGGGTGGCCGGGGAAAGAACGGGGACAGTACCCCACAGGTAAACCATCCCAGGGCATGGTCGGTGTGGAGTGCTCCTGTCACCTGTCCTCTCATATGGGGAAGCACAGGCCTGTTCCTGAGTCTGCCTGAACACGAGAGGAAAAGGCCAGGTCCTGGTTAAACCGGGAGATGGCAGCCTGCGCAGAGTGCCACCCTGGGCAACGGACGCTGCTGCAGGGACGAGGTGCGTCTCCTGACGTCGGAGAGGCAGTGTGAGCCCAGGGAACGACCCTGGGCCTGGGAAAGCAAGGCCGAAGAGGCACCAACTCCCCCGCAACTCTTCTTCCCTTTCGCGAGAGAGTGAACACCAAAAGCCTTGCTGGCAAAGCAGCACCAAAGTGGGGTTGGCACCAAGCGGGATAACCTCTGCGAAACCTCAGCATTCGCTGAGAAATAAGAGTCGGGTCTTTTGGCTGCTGCCGCTTGCCTGAGTCAAGTGCTCCGCAGCGCGGTGGTAGAAACCACCCCAGAGTGAAACCTGCTTTGCCCGGACATCCCTTCTGCCCGAGAGAGAAGCCTGGTCACGCCTTGCTATAGCCTTAAGGAAAGGGACTCTCCTGTCAACACAGTCCCCAAGAGCATGTCTGGGGAGATCGTGGCACGCCACCCCGAGTGAACAGAGGAGCCGTTGGCATGGCTGTCGGGAAACTGACGCGACGCAGGAGAGCCTGACCTCTGAGGAACTGCAGGCCGGTGGCAAGACAAGTGTCACCCATTCCCTCTGTGGAGAGACAGAAGCCTGGCTGCTCAGGAAACACCAGGGGATGACTAGGGCATGGGCGCGTGCTCCACTCAGAGAAAGGAGTCTGGGCAGAAGTCAGTCCTGTCCTGTGCTTCTAGGCCCAAGGTGATAGCAGCTCCTTGGCCACCTGTCCCTGGGGCAGCCTTTGCGGGTCCACCAGGCGCCCGACCCTGAACTCGCAGAAACAGCTCCCTGGAGGAATGGGCAGTTGGCTACCGTCTTCCTCCAGGATGTGGCAGTGTTTGGAGTGTCAGGGGTTGCTGGAGAAGGAACGGGGACAGTCCCCCACAGGCTCATCATCCCAGGGCGCGGGTGGTGTGGAGTGCTCCTGTCGCCTCTCATCTCATCTGGGGAAGCACAGGCCAGTTCCTGAGTCCGCCTGAACGCGAGAGGAAAAGCCAGTCCCTGGTTAAACCGGGAGATGACAGTCTGCGCAGAGAGCCACCCTGGGTGACCCACGCTGCTGCAGGGACGAGGCTGCATCTCCTGACGTCGGCGAGGCAGTGTGAGCCCAGGGCACGAACCTGGGCCCCGGGAAAGCAAGGCCCAAGAGGCACCAACTCTCCTGCAACTCTTCTTCCCTTAGGCGAGAGAGTGGATGCCCAAAGCATTGATGGAGAAGCAGCAGCGAAGTGCGGTTCGCGCCAAGCGGGAAAACCTCTGTGAAAGCTCAGCATTCACTGAGAAATAAGAGTTGGGTCTTTTGGCTGCTGCTGCTTGCCTGAGCCAAGTGCTCCACAGCGCGGTGAAGGAAACCACCCCAGAGCGAAACCCTCTTTCCCCGGACATCCCCTCTGCCTGAGAGAGAAGCGTGGTGGCGCCTGTGGTAACACCCTTAAGGAAAGGGACACGCCTGTCACCACGGTCCCCAGGAGCATGTCGGGGGAGAGCGGGGCACACCACCCCGGGAGAACAGAGCAGCCTTTTGCATTGCTGTCGCAATGCAGGAGAGCCTGACCTCTGAGGAATAGCGGGCCGGGGGCAAGACAAATGTCACCCACTCTCTCTTCGGAGAGACAGAAGACTGACTGCTCAGGGGACACGAGGGGATGTTTAGGGCAGGGGTGCATGCTTCACGCTGAGAAAGGAGTCTGGCAGAAGGCAGGCCTGTTCTGTGCCTCTAGGCCCAAGGTGAAAGCAGCTCCTTAGCCACCTGTCCCTAGTGCTGACTTCAGGGTGCCACAATGCGCCTGACCCTGAACTCGCAGAACGAGCTCCTTGGAGGACCGGGCAGTCGGCTACCATCTTCCTCCAGGATGTGGCAGCATTTGCGGTGGCAGGGGTATCCGGGGAAGGAGTGGGGACAGTCCCCCACTGACTTTCCATCCTAGGCCGTGGGTGGTGTGGAGTGCTCCTGTAGCCTCTCCTCTCCTCTGGGGAAGGCACAGTCCTGTTTCCGAGTCCGACTGAACGAGAGAGGAAAAGGCCAGGCCATGGCTAACCCGAGAGTTGGCAGTTTGCGAAGAGTGCCACCCTGGGCGACGCACGCTGCTGCAGGGTCGAGGCTCTGTCTCCTGACGTCAGCGAGGCAGTGTGAGCCCAGGGCGCGAACTTGGTGCCCAGGAAAGCAAGGCCAAAGAGGCACCAACTCTCACGCAACTCTTTTTCCCTTACGCAAGAGAGCGATTGGCCAAAGCCTTGTTGAGTAAGCAGCAGCGAAGGGCGGTCTGCGCCGCGCCGAAATCCTCTGCGAAAGCTCAGCATTAGCTGTGAAATCAGAGACTGGTCTATTGGTTGCTGCTGCTTGCCTGAACCTAGTCCTCGAAGCACGGTGTGATAAACCACCCCAGAGCGAAACCCTCTTTGCACAACATCCCCTCTGCCTGAGAGAGAATCGTGGTCACCCCTGTGGTAACAGCCTTAAGGAATGGGACACGCCTGTCACCACGGTCCCAAGGAGCATGTCTGGGAAGAACGCGGCACACCGCCCCGGGACAACAGAGGAGCCGTTGGCCTTGCTCTTGGGAAACTAACTCGACGCAGGAGAGCTTGGCCTCTGAGGTACAGAGGGCAGTTGGCAAGACAAGTGTCACCCACTCCCTCTGCAGAGAGACAGAAGCCTGGCTGCTAAGGAGATAGGAGGGGACGACTAGGGCAGGGGCGCATGCTCCACTCTGAGAAAGGAGTCTGGGCAGAATCCAGGCCTGTTCTGTGCCTCTAGGCCAAAGGTGACAGCAGCAACTTGTCCACCTGTCCCTAGGGCTGACTTCGGGTTGCCACAAGGCACACTAACCTGAACTCGCAGAAACAGCTCCCTCGAGGAATGGGCAGTCAGCTACCATCTCTGATAGCTGATGGAGGAAACACAGAAGGTATAACACCTGTAAAAAATGAGTGAAATTTGTATAGAAAGATATTCCAAGAGAATGTACAAAGTATTAGAATCAGGAAGTGAATTCCTCAAAGTCATAGGATATAAGTGAAAAATTCAGAAAAAGTCATTGGAATTCTTTGACCTACGAACAAAGTTTGAAAATCTTATTGACGAGAGCACCAAAACGAGGACTTCATCTATGCAAAGACTTTATACAGCCTCTACTCAGCAATTCTCCACCCAGAAAACCATCAAAGATGACTCAGGGGGAATGTAGGACCTAAATCAATGGGATGTCCAATAGGTTCATATGTTACCTAGGTTAGGAGAACAGGTTCCTAGATTGGATGATCGGTATTGGAAAGTTTCAATTGACCCCACCTTGATGGACAGATTCCGTGCAATCCCAGTTTCCTAGCTAGCAAGTGCCTGTGTATGTGGAGAAGCCAATTCTTCGATTTCCATGGACATGAAAAGGACTAGTCATTCCCCAGCAAATCTGAAGGAAGAAGTGAGAGCAAGAGCGAGGGAGAAAGAGAGTGAGAGGAGAATCTGATGGGATAGGATTTACTACAAAGGGACTCTTGAAATGACCGGAGAAAACAGACAAACAGAAAAGGGCTGACTTGGACCAAGTGGTGCTAAACGACACGAATTTCCACTTGGAACATAAGAGCCTAAAATGCTCTTCCAGGCTGATATAGCCTAAAGACAAAAGAGGTCATCAGAAGTGTTCTGGAAGATACAATAGGAAAACATTTTTAGGATCTGGGGGAGGTGGCAGAGATGAGTGGAACAGGACTCCCAAAACGGGAAGCCCCAGAAAGGTGGGGAAGTTGGACTCTACTTCTTCCAAGCATAAAAACAAGAAATCTGGCCCACCACATGACAAGACTAAAAGTATGAAAGGCTCTGTCGAGATCCCAGCTAAGGAACTGTATCCAAATCTCGATAGGATAACTAGGACTCAAGAAAGAAAGGTAGGTCACTTCCAAGCAATGAAAATCCTGGAACAGAAAGATTCCAAGGAGAAAACCATCAGCCAAGAAACACATGAAAAGATTCCGAACATCCTCAGTGATCACAAAAGAGCAGAGGAAAACACAATGTGGTAGTGTTAACCCAGAGAAGGCAGACCCAAAAAGTGTTGCTGAATCCCACGGATTGAAGAGTGAAAAACTGATGGAATCATGGATTGGGGCAGCTGGGTGGCTTCCTTGTGAAGCATCTGCTTTCTGCTGGGGTCCTGATGCCAGGATCTTTTTTTTTTTTTTTAAGATTTTATTTATTTATTTGACAGTGAGAGATCACAAGTAGAGAGGCAGGCAGAGAGAGAGGGGGAAGCAGGCTCCCTGCTGAGCAGAGAGAACCCGATGTGGGGCTTGATCCCAGGACCCTGAGACCATGACCTGAGCCGAAGGCAGAGGCTTTAACCCACTGAGCCACCCAGGTGCCCCCTGATGCCAGGATCTTGAGATCAAGCCCTGCCTGGGGCTCTCTGCTCAACAGGAAGCCTGCTTCTCCCTCTCCCACTTGCCCTGCTTGGACTTACTCCTCTCTACTTGGGCTCCTTCTCTCACTGTCTCTCTCTTTCTGTCCAATACGTCCATCCATCAACCAAATCCTACAATGCAAGAAGTAAACACAAAATGTTGACGCGTGGGGTCCTAATGAACGACAAGAATCTTGTGGTTGTTTTATTATTATTTTTTAAGATTTTCTTTCCTCCTTTGACAGACAGAGATGAGAAGTAGGTAGAGAGAGGCAGGCAGAGAGAGAGAGGAAAACAGTCTACCTGCCAAGCCAAGAGCCAGATGCAGGGCTGGGTCCGCAGGCTGGTGCCTGGCCACGTCCACCGTGAAGCCCTGCAACAGCTCTGACAGTCCTGTGGGGATCTCCCTGAACATCCTGCCTGCCCCTCCCCCGCAGGGGGCCGTCTGGGCACCGCCCTTGCCTCCTCCCTGGACCGATCTGCGGCCCCGCCCCCCCAAGCGAGCGCACTCAGCTGGCGCTGGAGGTGTTGGCTACTTGCAGCTCTCAACTCGGGGCTCACAGTGCTCTGCTGTTCCCTGTGGCGGTGGGGGCCCAGGCGGCTGTGGCTGAGGGAGCGCGGCCCTGGGAGGGCGGGCTGCAGCATCTCGGTCTCCTCCTGCTGGCCCCGGGGCCCGTTGCTTCTCTCCCCACCCGTCCTACTCTCAACCCTTGTTCATTTCTCTGAAGGGTTTTCCTTGTGTGTTTTCAGGAAAGAGCACACGTGAGTGGGGGAGGTGGCAAGGGCAGGACCAAGAGGGAGTCCTAGTGGACTCTGCCCTGAGCCCAGAGCTTGCCTCAGGGCTCAATCTCAAGAGCCTGACATCACCACCTGAGCCAGAACCAAGAGTTGGGCACTTGACTGACGGTGCCGCCCAGGTGCCCCTCAGCTGTTGCTGACCCATTTCTGGAGACGGGCCCCTGCGTGGCTCCGTTGGTTGGGGGACTGCCTTGGGCTCAGGTCATGACCCCGGACTTGCAGGATCTCGTCCCGCCTCGGGCTCCCAGCTCCTTGGGGAGTCTGCTTCTCCCTCTGACCTTCTCTCTCTCATGCTCTCTCTCACTCCTTCTCACTCAAACCAAGAACGGACATCTTTCCAAGACATTTCTTGAGCCTTGGTTTACAGGCGTGAGTGTGCTTGGTCTCATCAATGAGTTTTCTCATCAGATGCAGACACCTTGAGGATGGCCATGTCTTTCTAAATGGATCCTTTGTGGTTCTGAAATGTCTTCTTTCTCTGTTCATTCTTTCAGATGTCTCTCTATTGTCTCTTGTCAAGGCCTAGGAACATCAGCCTTTTAGCATTCCTTTGGGGACGGTCTAGCCCTTTTCATCATTTTTCTTGTCACAAAATCTAGACTCTCCTCTGCATCCTTCTATTTGTAGTTTATTTTTCACTCACCTATTGAGGTCTTTTCTTCCAATATAATTTTAGTCGTTCATTCTGAAGGTCATTGTGGAAATGTTTAAGTTGAAGTCTACTCCCTTGCTAGTCATGTTTTCTTTTTCCAGTCTCTTCCTTCTTCCGTTTTGAACTGCCTTCCTTTTGATGACCTGAGTCATTTGGAGGCTGCTCTCTGCCTTCTATTGGCTGTCACGCGGGCAGTGAGATCTTAGTGGGTAATTCTGGCTCTTTCTCAAATTGGACTCCCACTTGTTGGGGGAATCTGTAGAGGAAGCTTTCTTTGAGGGATCATTTCATCCTGCTGCTAACTCATGGTCCTTACCGGCTCTGTCCTGAATACTCTGACTTCTTCCAAAGAACTTCCCTCTGGCTGGTTGGAACTCCAATGACCTCGAGTCTTTTATGAGTCTTGGCAAGCATCGGGTTCAGTTGCCTTGATTCTTTGTTAGAACTGAAAGGGTCATAGACAAAAGTAGGAGACTGATACAAGGTGAAGGTCAAGCAAAGCTTTATTTCAGGCCAAGCATCGAGAATCTATCTGACCGGCCAGGGCCGTCTCTTGCAAAGAGGCGACCCCTCCCAGTCTCACAGACTAACTTTTATAGAGTAAAGGCCATGTGGTTGAGCCTGGCCAAACACAGTTGGCCAACTGAATTACATCTTACCCCATGATAGTCATCTAATTCAGCCTATGACCTTGGCTAGAATTGGCGCATTTGTCTCCTGCCCAAAGGACTGGGGCTCATGCTCCCTGGCGGGTAATATGTGCACTTTCCCTTAATTGGACGTTTCTATCTGGCCAGACACGTCCTTGAATCTGGACCCTGTTATCGGGGGCTATTTGGCCGTATTTCACCAATTCTGTTTATAGGCACTTTCCCCTTGTGGGAAGGGGTAGGTTCAATCTAAGTTTACTGCATAAACAACAAAATGGCTCACTCTGGCTTAGTAGGCCCTTACATTCCCCCCTTTTCTTTGGAGATTAGTCAAATCCTTGACTTTTTAGCCAGTTCTATGTTTTTCTGTTGTAAGAGGTTATAAGTCATCTAAACAGGGGTTAATGGGTGCCAATTGGCATAAGGTTACATTAAATTGCACAGTCGACTGATGAGTTAGCCATTCACTGCTTTGTATAAACTTTTCCACTTTTCCTAATTCTGTTCGTTTAATTTCCCACCTATACTTTTTTGTCTTATGATGTGACTTAGGAGCTCTTACAAAAACAGGTAACAATAGGAGCAACAATGAACTCATAGTCTTTTGAGTCTTAGCTTTACTCCACTATCCACAGGGTCTATTGGCAGCAGCTTCCATCTCTGGGGGGCGTCTTTGTCCTTGGTTCGCTTGAGGTGACCCGCATGAATCCAGGCCCGGATGCCTTCTACTTTTATTGCTGTGGGGGTGGTCAGGATGACAGTAAAAGTCCCTTCCAGCGAGGCTCCAAGTTTCCCACTTGGTGGTGACATATTCTAACCAAGTCCCCGGGTTGGTAAGGATGTGGTTCCAGCTTTGTCTCTGTCTCAGTGTGGGCCGTTCGGATCCCTGTGTGGGCTAGACAGGCTGTAATGCCTGCAGTGACTGGAGTACAAACTGACCAATCATTTTTGCTAGGGCAACCTCTTGTAGCCGAGGGCAGAGTGGGTGGGGGTGTTTCCCAAACATTATTTCAAATGGGGTCACCTTGTTTAAATAGGGTGTACATCACACCGTGAGGAGGGTGAAAGGAAGGAGAGCCACCCATCCACCACCAGCCTCCAGAATTAGTTTTGTCAAGGTATCTTTAAGAATCCAGTTTATTCTCTTTACTTGCCTGGAACTCTGGGGACAGTAGGCACAATGTAGTTTCCAATTAGTGCCTATAGCTTTGGCCAATACCTGTGAGTCTGAACTCACAAATGCAGGGTCATTGTCTGACCTGATCGCAAGAGTTAACCCAAACCTCTATCTCTTTTCCCTCTTTTTATTTTAGTTCTTTTCGCATTTACCACCTGACATTGAGCACATCTATCAACCATATTCTGAATCATACGCCATAATTTAGAAACCTGAAACTGCTTGCCCATAAGCTCCTTAAGCTTGCGTGTCCCCAAATGAGTGCCCTGATGTATTTGGCTTACTAATTTCTTCCTAGTCTAGTTTATAGTCTAGTTTAACTCATTTTTATAAATATTTTAAATCTTCCCCTGAAGTTTGCCTCAAGTTGTCTAGCTTAGGTAAACAAACATTTAAAGACAACCAAATCTAGAATTTAACATCCATAAAGGCGTGTTATTAAAACATAATTTTTCTCTCTAAAATAACCCTTATTCCCAGAGATAGCCAAATGAGGACTAATATACTTGAAAAACAAGTCCAGTTTTAACAAACTTGGCCTAAATATTTACATAAGCTCAGCAAGAACCGTGAGTGTGATCATATAGACCTTTTAGAATCTGCTTTGCTGGAACTTCTTATAAGGAATCTCTAGGTTGAAGTTTTAGTAGGCTCTCCAGGCCAGAAGCCAAGCCACATACTTGCCATCAGACATGCCTGTGATACCTGTCGATTTGGGCGAATTCTTCTTCCTGAGGCTCTAAACCTACCAAGGAGTGACATTCCTTACTCACCTGGTGAGGCTGCTGGGAACTCTGTAAGCAAGGTATTAGGCCAACAGTTCCAAAGGGCTTTATGGCTCCAGGTTTCATAAAGTCAACCTTAGTTCCTTTAAACTGTTTGGTCATATCTGAGTCTTTTCAAATATGACATCCCAGTCAAAGCCTTGGTAAAATAACCACTTTCAATAGTGTCCTGTTACAAGGAAAACAAATTCTTATTGAACTGATGCAAATAACTGATTGCCATGGAAGAAAGAATACTTACTGAGACCTTCTGATTTTCAGAGGGTTCAGATAGAGAGAAAAGTTGAATGCCTTGATTTGTTTACAAATCAATACTTTTACCTCTCTGTAAGTTACAGATAACTTAAGAAAAAGTATCCCTAGTCTGGAAGAGCAAACATTAGAGAACAAGCAATGTTTAAAATAAGACAAAACATTAAGAGACACAACACTATAATCTTTTAGTTCATTTAGTCCCATATTACTTTCCACGTTGCTAATTCTGGTTTAGTTCGAATGCAGCTTTTATTTCTGGAAATTCTTACCCGTTTCCATTCCAGGATTTTAATATATCAAAGACCTGTATTTGTCCTGAAAGTCTCCCATATGAAGTTCCTTTAAGGCAGAATTCATCTTATAAGGGAATTAAAACAATTACAAATGACAAAAACTCAGAATAGATATGGTTAAATTACCAGGTGATGACCTTATCAAAACATTAAAACTTTAGGAAATGCATAGACTCTCTAGAATAGTTACAGCATTTACCCAAATGTAACCCAAGGTTTATCATTGGTTTAAATCTTGTCAACAATTCTTAAAACCTTAAAAAGTTTTAAAACATATGCCTAAATATAATTAGGGATGTTAAACACCTGATAAAACAAAACATAGAAACTGAATTTTCTGGGCAGGCAAAGAGAAAACCATTTACACTTTTTAACTGAACAATTAACCTAAGAAAACTTTGCCTTTTTAAACAGAGAGAAAACCAGCTTTTCTTTTTTTTTTTTTTTTAAGATTTTATTTATTTATTTGACAGACAGAGATCACAAGTAGACAGAGAGGCAGGCAGAGAGAGAGAGGGAAGCAGGCTCCCTGATGAGCAGAGAGCCCGATGTGGGACTCGATCCCAGGACCCTGAGATCATGACCTGAGATGAAGGCAGCGGCTTAACCCACTGAGCCACCCAGGCACCCAAAACCAGCTTTTCTGTACCAGTGTCTTTCCCTTTATTTTTAAGCATGCAGTCTTAAGATATGAGTTTTCTGGGTTTCCCTCCCATTGTGAATGACATCGCAAACAAAGGGAGGGGGATCTTTCAGATGCTGTCCTGCTCACATCCCTCACGGGAACTTAGGAGCATCTCAGCTAAGGTCTGTCCGTATAAACCCCGAACCAGGCTACTCCGTGGAGTAGATGACCGTTATGCCATATGACGCCCCGCAAGACTCAGGGTCCAGCCCATTCAGACTCCGTAGCCGAAGCGGTGGAGCCATACAGACACATTCACACAGTCAGGCACTCTTCAGATTCAAACAGGTTGGACATTCTCCCCTTTTTGGGTATCCCTGGCTAATGGGAGGTGATCAGTCTCCCCTTTCACTCTTTACAAATAAGAGTGAGTTTCTATATTTACAGGTAATGGAGGATGGTAACAGGGTGTTTTTGCAGTCCCTCAAGGTCGGGCTGCTTTCTTAACCTCTCAAGGCCAAATGGCCCTTTCACTTGGAAGTATAATCTATGTGGAGGCAGGTCAGGAGAGTGCTAAATCACCTAGGAGGATGTTTTTATTTCTTTTTTAGTCTGTCCTGACCATATCTAAAATTCCTTTTCTGAAGATTTCCCTTCACAAACCTTCTACAACTTTCCTTTGTATTCAGGTTTTGTCCCAAGCCATTTCCTTTCAAACCATCATCTCATTTAGGACAAAATTACCTTCTCTTACCCTCAACAAAATGTATTCCCATTCCTTAAATCTTTATTACATATCTTCTACTTTTTTACATACAGAGTTGTTTCCTTTATTTCCATCAGTCTTACAGTTGGCAGAATTTTGTACTCTTAGAAACACCTTAACCTCTAGTCAGTTATTAACCAATTGTGAACTGTTACAACAGAATTCTTCAGATGGCAATTTATGAATCAGTTAAGCATAAAACATGTTTACCAACAAATTTCAAAAGCACAAACCTAGTTCCAGCAACCAGCGCTCTAGCATTTTATCCCATTTGGTTTAGATGTAGATGTCCATAATTTAATTCGATTTGTCATCCAAGCAAAACTTTAAACTTTCAGGTTACCAAAGACTTTGAAAGCTATCTCAACAATTACCCATTAAAACATTGAGACAGACAATTAACCATCAGTTTAGTCATTTCTTTGCTAATAGATTTCAATAGATTTTAACAGAAATAACGAGAGCTTATTTGATCTTAAGTAAACTCTGAAGTTTCACATTTACTGCTGATAACTTAAAAGACAAGTCTATCTAATTAAGCCAACAAACTTAACTTAGTTCCAATACTGATTTACGTTCCACCTGGGCCCACTCCACTTTGAATGTTTACCCGAGACATGGGTGGGAGGATCTGCAGTGGGGGGTGTTAGGTCCAGGGGGTGCTCTTCTTGCTCCTTGACAGTGAAGAGAGAAGGAGCCGCGGTGCATGGTCTAGAAGCTGGTCATGCAGGCCGCACGCACGTTGGTGCAGAAGCACGAGAAGGGGGAAACAGAAGAAACAAGGTGCCGCCAGAAGGCAGAGAAAGGATTCCCGGTTTTAGAGCTTATCAACTCCAACAGAGGAGCAGACATCATGCTTTCCTGCCAGCAAGGGGGAGGGGGCTAGGCAGTCCACATCGGGCCAGAGAGGGCAAGGACCTTCCCCAAAACAAAGGAAGTGTTGGCAGCTGCTTGGGAATATTCCTTAAAGTCTCTGTCTCGAGTTAGACTAACCCCAGTTGACTCCAGTTATAGCCCTTAACACACGAAATGAGGGAGGGAGAAGCCCCACATCTATGAGGAGGAACAGAGAGATGAAAATCAGAGTCCCCTTACTCTGCTTGCTCCATTCCTTCAAACACAACAAATAACAGACAACAAAAAGACAAGACAAAGACAACCGCAAACCCAGCAGCCCTCATCCAGAGCCTGCCCTGGGTGGGGGTTTTTCCGGTCCCTACAGGGGTTACCCGGCC
The DNA here is from genome assembly GCF_010015895.1 of Lontra canadensis. NCBI lineage: Eukaryota > Metazoa > Chordata > Mammalia > Carnivora > Mustelidae > Lontra > Lontra canadensis. The sequence continues at coordinate 1,442 of NW_022631118.1, read as the reverse complement.
CCCTACAACCAGACCCAGCGGCCTTTAACCTGCCACTGTAGGGAATTTTCTCGGTTCCCTATGAGCATCCATTGACCCAGCGGAGAATTTTCTTGGTTCCCTACGTGCAACTGTAAACCCAACAGTTGCTGTCCCCACAACATGCTTGTTGGTGGGGATTTTCCCGGTCCCCTAGATGCACTCGCTGGTGGGGATTTTCTCGGTCCCCTATATGCACCGAATGATGGGGAATTTCTCGTTCCCTGATTGCATGGGAGGACCCGTATCCCCTGGAAACACCCCCCCCCCCCAAGAGGGATGAGGCGTCCCTGCATCCACTCCAGCCCTGGGAGCTATGCTGCATCCAGCTTCTCCCCGCTGGGCTTTATTACCCTGGAGCTCCGCAGACAGACAGACAGACAGACAAGATAGGATCTCAAGGACTCTTCAGATCTTACCTCCGGAGGCTTTCTGATGCTGGCTCAGTCCTCGCCGTTTTATCCCGGACCAGCCCCCACTGAAAGGGGATAGACAAAAGGAGGAGACTGATACAAGGCGAAGGTCAAGCAAAGCTTTATTTCAGGCCAAGCATTGAGAATCAAACTGACCAGCCAGGGCCATCTCTTGCAAAGAGGCGACCCCTCCCAGTCTCACAGATTAACTTTTATAGAGTAAAGGCCATGTGGTTGAGCCTGGCCAAACACAGTTGGCCAACTGAATTACATCTTACCCCATGATAGTCATCTAATTCAGCATATGACCGTGGCTAGAAATGGCACATTTGTCCCCTCCCCAAAAGACTGGGGCTCACGCTCCCTGGCAGGTATTACATGAGCTTTTCCTTGATTAGACGTTTCCATCTGGCTGGACACGTCCTTGAATCTGGACTCCGTTATTGGGGGCTATTTGGCCATATTTCACCAATTCTGTTCCTAGGCGCTTTCCTCTTGGGGGAAGGGGCAGATTCAATCTAAGTTTACTGCATAAACAACAAAATGGCTCACTCTGGCTAACTGGGCCCTTAAAAGAACCTGAGGCAATTTCTTAGACAAACACTGCTTCCTAAAGACCTAGGACTCAAGAGGACTCCAGTGTGTATTTCCAAGAGCTTCTTGTCTACTTCATTTACTTCTTTCTGGAAGCCATGGCCTTTTATCCCTCTAGCCTTCCTGAATCCCAATCTGTCTTTCCTCACAGCAGTGAGACTCCCATCTTTTCCTTGGAATCTCCTCTCTACCCCCACCATCGAGAACTCCTCCAGGTGAAAAGCCGAGTGAATCCTGGGGCTCAGTATTTTCAGTTTGCTTGTTTTCCTTTTCACAAGGTTCACAAATATGCATTCATTTTCAATGTTTTAAAGAGTTAGATATATCTATATCTATCTATATATATATAGATATAGATATCGATATTTGCCCCGACCGCATGGCCTTTGCCCTTAAAAGCTAGTCTGTGAAACAGAC